>NC_062565.1:103921265-104193765 GCF_022837055.1 Prionailurus viverrinus
TTTTATGAATGAATGATCTCATACATAAGTTTGTTTCTTGCTACACACCTGGGATTACCATGGCCTCAACTCTTCGCAGTTCCTCAATAAATGGCAACCACCTTGGAGTCTGCCCACGCATACATTCGGGAACATTACCGTGACAGTTGACTGGACACATCTCCAAATGACAGTTGATGGGACACACCTGGTTAATTCTCAGAAACTTTGCCAGACTTTATAGAGTTCATATTTTTAAAAAATACATTTTTCTTTTCAAGGTGATGCCACATCTAGATGATAAAGTAAGGTACTGTGACAAGAATAAACTCAAACTTCCTGAAGAATCAAATAAAATATTATTTGCCAATTCCAAGCACTGCTTCACCAAAAGTTATAGGTTGTTTAAGAAAAATTGTTCATTAGAATTTTTCTAGCAGACACCTACTAGTTTGTTTGCTAACAAAACTTCATGCTGAGAGATATACTGAAAACCTTTTATTTAAATCATTGACAAGAGTGTATAGATTTTACTTCAGAATGATACAAAGTATGGACAGCAATTAATATTTGTGTTTAAGTCAATATGTTGTTTCCTATACACAATTAACTTAAAATGATCACTCCTGTCTTTAAGTATCTAGAGAGAGGAAATATGCCCAATAATATATACTGAATCCCAAAAAAAAGCTCTTTTCTCTCTGAAAAACATCATATAAATATTTGACTTCATATCCTATATGTATTCTTCTTACATCAGATCATGATTTTTTTTTGTATACACTCAAGGTCCTTGCCATGTGAATGCCGCCCACTGTATCTCTCAATCTAGAAATGTATTTTTATTTTTATGTTTCTATCTCAGCAGGATCTCTCAACTCCATCTTTTTCTGCTTGATTGTGGCCTAGTCATGCTCTGCTTCCCGAGAGTATGTCAGTAACCCCTGACTCCTTTTCATCTTCAGTTTCCCCAGATGTGCTGGTGTTATTCTCACCTGGACCTCATGCCTCAACACACCACATTCCCATCCTTCCTCTATGCTAATGTTGTCCACACTGCAACCAGAGTGATCTAGAAAAGCAAACCACATCTTGTTGGTTCCTGGTTTATATCCTTCCAGTGTATTCCCTTTACACTGAGAATGAAATCCAACTCCTCAGCAAGGCCAGGATGATGAGGGAGATGCGGCCCCCACCTTCTTGTCTCTCATTCTCTGTGTTCCAGCCTAGACTTTAGCATAACAACACTTACTTTACAGATGAGCAAATGGAAGCTTAGAGAGGTTAAATGTATTCAAGATTACACAGCTGATCAATAACACAACTCAGGTCTATTTGACTCCAGAGAATACACACTTACCCAATGCTACAAAACTCACATTTCTTCCTCTATGGAACGTTCCTAGATATTTTAATTTGCAGAAAGGTATTGTACCTTTATTAGTTCTTAACATTAGATTATTAATTATAATTGCATCTTTCCCTGCAAACTTTGGGCTTCACAAGGCACGTCCTAGTACAATTTTGGTATAATGCCTAGCATATCATAGACAATAGGTAACAATTTTTGGGTAATTGATTAATTATTCTGTGCTATAATTAATTAATAGAAGGCAGAAACATTGTAGATATGTTATAAATATTTAAATAAAATATGTTTTCCTGAATTCTGACATTCAATCATAACAGAAAGCTGAGAAGCCCAACACGCTATTTTTTTTCATTTTCCAACAGTCATTTTTATTATTTTAGTGTGTTGACTCGAAAGAAAAACAAAACAAAACAAAATTCTAGAAAATACTTGTTAGTTCTGGAAGCACAAATAAAATCAAACCATCAAAAACATTCATTTAATAGATGGCAAATTCAATACTATGAGAGTTTAAGACTTCAAAAAATCATAGACTGCCTCTGAAGGTGTTTTGATTTTCCTGTCACTCAAATTGCTAAAATAAAAATAGCAACACATGACAAGTACATAGAAAGCCATAATTTTACTGACATGTCCACAAAATCTTGAGGATTCAAGAAAGTAGAAAGAAATTTCATAGACTTTATTAGAGTCCCCGATGGTTGGACGAAGGTCTTCCTGTAATGGTTTTATTTGTCAGCAGAGACTTGATAGAGGAACAACATCTTTGGAGGGGGTCAGTATTCTAGATAAGAGAATTGGCATATTAATTTCTGACTCAAAGAGAAATTAAAAAAATATTTTTAAGTAAGGATTAATTAGTCATTTCAAAAGCAATCGTTGTTAGCTAGATGGTGTGGGCAGAAATGGATGGATGGGGAAGGGCATTTGGGTTGACAATAGCCAGGTAAAAATCTTTATAGTCTCACTATTGAGGAGTTGTGATTTAAAGACATTTTTTTAATGTTTATTTATTTTTGAGAGAGAAAGCACGAGTGGGGGAGGAACAAAGAGAGGGAGACAAAGATCCCAAGCAGGCTCTGAGCTGACAGGAGTGAGCCACATGTGGGGCTCAAACCAGGAGATCATGACCTAAGCGGAAGTTAGACGCTCAACAGACTGAGCCACTCAGGCATCCTGTGAGGAGTTGTGATTTGATGAGAGGTACGTTTCTATCCAGAAATTAGGTAATGGTGGTTTTCTGCTCATTGCACTGTTAGCCAGGAGTTTCTTTCAGTGTTCAACTCCCTCACCAATTCCTTTGTCTGTGCATGGAATTTAATTTACCACAGACACTTTTTTAAAGCCAATTCTAAGAGTTTAGTGAAATTTCTCCTCCCATTCTCCCCACAACATATAGGAGGCAAACCTCCAAGAAACTCTCAATCTCTCTTATTCACAAGGAGGTTTAACAAGTGCTCTAGGTACATCAGAGAAACTTCACTGTGACACAATAATGGGCCTCTGCCCCAGGAGAGATTAGAATTCCAAAACCCTTTTTCCTTGCCTCTTGAAGGATACTTTTATGTTTGACAGGGAGTCAAGATCCTGTCTATACCAGAAGTAAAGGCATTCTGGCATATTTACACTGTGAGTGTTCCCCCCAAATACTGATATATAATAATGCAATTTCAATAATTCAAACATTTTCACTTCTCCTAATTGAGTTTTATATATACTCCATTGGTACACTCAGTTGATATAAGGTGACCAATAGAGTTTATTTATGGTGACCACAACAGTTGTCTATTAACTATAAATGGGTCAGAAATTCTGCAGGTTGGTCTGAGTCCTCTAATATTTTACCATTTACCAGGAGGGTGTCCTCTGAGCAGCATCAGCTTCACCTGGAATTTGTTAGAAATGCAGGTCCTTGGAAGCCCCTGGGTGGCTCAATTGGTTAAGCATCAGACTTTAGCTCAGGTCATGATCTTGTGTTCGAGTATGAGCCCCGCGTCACGCTCTGTGTTGACAGCTCAGAGCCTGAAGCCTGCTTTGGATTCTCTTCCTCTCTCTCTGCCCCTCCCCCACTCGCACTCTGTCTCTCTCTCAAAAATAAATAAACATTAAAACATTTTTTTTAAATAAAAAAGAAAATGTAGGCCCTCAGCCTCACTGCAGCCCAGATATTTGCATTGACATTAAAGTAAAAGATGCCCTGTTCTAGGCAGAGACTCTGTGGCTATTTGTGGTGACAGGCCAGTGTGTCTCCCCCAAGCCACGCTGCCCCATCCATTGTGGACTGATATGTTGGCAAAAGACCAAATAATAAATTTCTAGAAAAGTTAAATTACAAAACAATGAAAATAATATTTTTAGATGCCAAGTTTTTCATGTGTATGTGCTCTACAGTTAATTTTGCAATCTTTTCTTTGTACATATGTATGAATGAACATGACAAGGAAATATGCAAGAAAAACTTAAAAATAATGAATATAATGAATAGCATGACATAATGCATAAAATAACCATATTAAACATAATACCATTTATAGAGTGTTTCTATGTGCCAAGAATTCATTGTGCTCTATAGTTTCACATAGTATATCACGAGACCCTCATGATTCTCTGAGAGTCTGTCCAGTTCATATGCCCATTTTGTAGATAAATAGGCTAAAGTTTAAGTTAAACAACTGCCTGGGGTCACAAGCTATAAAGTGTGGATCCCACATTTGAATCCAAGTTCTGTGTAGCTTGAAAGCCTAAAACTTTTGCCTTCTCAATACCTCAATCTGATCTTTCCAAAGAAGAGGGAAATCCAGAGAAAACACGTATGCTGTATTATTTCTAGAAAGCAGAAGACGTTCTGCTATTACATGCTATTGATGCTATTACAACAATGCTTTCACTCTACCCTCTAGGCTCATTTCTGTTATTGTCACTGTAATACAATTGATTGTAAGGGACTTGCTAGGCAGAAATAAAACTGCTGATTTTGGGGAAAGTGGGGATGGAGGGAGAGTGGTTGAAAGTGAGGATGGTTCATTAATAGGATAAACACTATAATTTATTACTCAAAGGAATAAAAATCTTATCTTGAGCTTTACAGTGATATCATTATCAAAGAACTCCCTAGAGTGGGGAGATATGTAACAAAGGACATTTTGGGAAATAATATACAATTTGGGAAAGGAGTTATTTGAGTCAATATGTATGCTTTCAGCAAAATAAATAAATAAATAAAGTCCAAAAGTTAACAGATCCCATATTTAATCCTTATTTCTTTTTTTTTAATGTTATTTTTAAAGTTTATTTTTGAGAGAGAGAGAGATAGAGAGAATGAGCAGGAGCGGAACAGAGAGAGAGGGAGACACAGAATCCAAAGCAGGCTCTAGGCCCTGAGCTGTCAGCACAGAGTCCGATACGGGACTCGAACCCGCTAAGCAAGAGATCACGACCTGAGCTGAAGTCTGATGCTTAGCCAACTGAGCCACCCAGGCGCTCCTCAGTGGAGATGAACTTCTGACATCTTTAGAGCAAGAATTAGGTTTCATTATTTTTATTTATTCCCACATCTTTTGAGGAGAGCTGCTTTCTAGCAAAGATTACACAGGCAGGCTCCTCCACGGCCTCCCTTGTCCTCTGAGTGGCACCTGTGCTCAGACCTGAGTACTGACCTAATGTTCAAGGTAAATCTATTCTTGGCAATATCTGATGCAGTCTTCAATGTGATTATTGATTCTGGTCATTCAAGACACTCGCCACCTACCATGCCAGGGATGGCTGTCACTGAGCTATATTTTTTACATAGAGCTCATTTTATTTTCCTCCCATCATTCTTTTCTCCTATGGGAGAGGAAATATTACACAATTTTCAGTAGATTAGAATTAGCGATCTATCTGCTTTGCAAATGATATATTAAAGATAAGTGTGTAGAGAATGTGTAGAGACCAACATTTCATCTGAGCAATAATCTAACAGTAATACTACTGTAATAGTGCTCCTACCATTTGTTAATTGAAAATCAATTGGTTTCCACGTCCAAAATGCTGCAATTACCTGGACAACTACATCACACCGACAACATTTTCTTATGTGTTATTCAGACCCTGACAATTAAACCAGAAATGCAACATATTAATTCTCAAAGCCCTCATCCTTCAGTTGTTTCCCACTTCATCTTTATGATTAATTCAAAGACGGTCTGGCTCAGGAAATATCACACAACTCTGACCAACAGATATTTACAAAATAGAAATGAGGTGCTGAAATTTTTTAGAATTTGGTGCTAAAATTTTTGTCAATGGGTATTTACAAAATGTGAATGAAGTGCTGAAAGTGTTGAACTTTCTGGGTAAAGGAAATTTGTACATTTTGTTGGTATCGATTAGTCAAAAGACACAAGTACAAAAGGGGGAAGTAATGTGTTAAATATCTTCGAAATTACCAAAGTTATAACTGGACATGAACTTAGAGATAATTTGGTTTCAAACTCCTCAGTTTGCAGGTTGAAAACAAATGCAGATGGATGAAATGGCCAGTGAACTAGTTAGTCAATATTCTTTCTTCTCTTGTTGGATTTACAATATTCAACTTGACAACAACAGAAGTTTAGTTAGAACCATATTGTACTCGATTAGGAAATTTGGTTGTAGTTTCAGAGAATATAGGATTTATTCTGAAAAAGTGTAGAGTGCCCAGCGGTTTCTCTGTTTCTTCTCTTTCTCTTTTGTTTTTAAAAAGTTCTTTGAACAGCATAGTAGATTGGGCTGTTTCTTTATCCAGTTGCATCACTATTTAGGGGTCTTCTTTAAGAAATGTTTATTATAGAGGCACCTGGGTGGCTCAGTTAAGAGTCAGACTTTGGCTCAGGCCATGATCTCACGATTGTGCTCTGTGCTAACATCTCAGAACCTGGAGCCTCCTTGGGATTTTGTGTCTCCCTCTTTCACTGCCCCTCCCCTGCTCGCATTCTGTCTCTCTCAAAAATAAATAAACATTACCAAAATTTTTTTAAATTTATTTTATTATTATTAACCCCATTTAGTAGATGAAGAAGTAGGAAATCTTATCAATATTTTCGGTGTCCAATAGAATATAAACAATGGAACAAAGCCTTAAATCTTCATCTTATAACTCCAGATCTCTGGTTTAAGCTCCCTACAATTTCTTAAGTGTTAATATTCACTTACATCTGAATAACAAGACCAAAACAACTGCCTGGGCTTAATAGGGTGAAAATGCTTTTGTCCTTAGAACGCCAGAGTTGTCTGATTTTATTCCTAATACATGGACTAGAAAGGTAAGATGTACCTAATGACAGTGAGATAAAATGACTCATGGCACTGTGCTTTTGGAGCAAAATGGAGTTCGAGAGCTGGAATCCCAGCCATCCAGTATTTTATTACATGGTCACAAGTGTCACTGTGTGTAAGAAACAGTGAAACAAGTCTGCTTTAACCCTCTTTGTCACAGGGATATGTGCCAAAATACCTTTTGAAAGTGTAAAGAATATTTTTACCGATCTCCTGCATATTCTTTCATATTCAATATTGTGTTTATATAAATCTATTTCTGAAGGAAGAGTCTTAATGATACTTTAAGTGAATGAATTAATTAAAATTTAGTATGGTGTATATATATATATATATATATATATTTTTTTTTTTACTTGACAAAAAGCTATTTAGAAGCTATTCCAAAATCATCCAATCTATAAATTCACATTTATAGAATCTATCAAGAAGCATTCTGGCTAGATAATAATTTTGTATTTTGGAATGAGAAACATGAACTAGAATTGATATAGCACAATGACTTAAAACTTTATAAATCTCTTTTTTTTTCCTTTGGTCCTAGTTGCCAGAGAAGCACATTCATTTAATCTTTATCAGAAACTGGAGTTGGCTTTCAACATCAACCTTCCGGTAGCTTATCTCATTTCCTAAAGTGAATTTTTTCAGAGGTATCACAGGGCTAAACGTGTATAAAATATCAATTACTGTGTTTCTCATCGTTGGGTGGGTCTTTATAGATTTCAAAATGTCACAAACTTTACGCTGATCTTACAACCACCCACTGGGTATTTATTTATTTTTAAATTAAATTCAAAAAATATTTCTTTATTTAAATTATTTATTTTCTTGTTTATTTATTTATTTTGAGAGTAAGAGAGAGAGAGAGAGTGAGTGGAGGAGGGGCAGAGAAAGAGGGAGAGAATCCCAACCAAGCTCCGGCCCCGTCTCACGAAGCTGAAGCGAGATGATGAAATGAGCTGAAATCAAGAGTTGGCCGCTTAACCAACTGAGCCATTGAGGTCCCTATGTATTTATTTTTTTTAAGTAATCTGTACACCCAATGTGGGACTCAAACTCATAACCCCAAGATCATGAGTAGCATGCCTTACTGATTCAGCCAGCTAGAAGCCCCAGGGTGTTTCTTTTTTGTTCAAATTTGGAGTTTCAAACAAAACAAACAAAAAGAAAACACAAATAAATAACAAACCTCCTCCACCACCACAAAAGGCCCAGACTTTAAATTTGAGAGAATTTCCCCCCATTGTGGAGTTGGAAAACCCGCGGAAGAATACCTGAAACTCCACCCCTGAAACTCTCTTCCCCTTTTCAGCCAGCCTCCTGGACACCTTGGTATCTGATAGCATATTTATGGTACACCTGGGGCCAGAAAGATTGAGTTCTGTCTATGTTTTTTTAATTC
Source organism: Prionailurus viverrinus (assembly GCF_022837055.1). Taxonomy (NCBI): domain Eukaryota; kingdom Metazoa; phylum Chordata; class Mammalia; order Carnivora; family Felidae; genus Prionailurus; species Prionailurus viverrinus. The sequence goes on from NC_062565.1 coordinate 103,929,314, forward strand.
TCTATAAGCTTTCCTTTTCTTATCTGTCCGATGAAGTTAAGCTTTTTAGTGCATTACATGAAGCAACATACCTCCGGCACATAGTATAAATGTGAATAGAATAAGTGGGAAGTTACCAATATTGTTTATGACTACATGGTTGATTTGAGGGGCAGAGACTTGCTCCAGAAGTTAGGATTTCTGAAATGCTGTCCAGGAGGCACTTTATAAGCTGAGTTACATGAATAAAGTTTGCAGCCTCCTTAGAGAACATATTTCAGGGTAAATAAACAAGGTTAACCATACCTATTTTATCTTATCTCTAGTGAAGGCAAAATCAATTAAGGCAAATGAAAATAATTTATTGCTATTCATATAAACTCCTATGTTAATTTACATATGGTTCTTCAGTTTCTTGGGGCTAATTTAAAAACCTCCAGGAGGCGCCTGGGTGGCTCAGTTTGTTGAGTGTCCGACTTCGGCTCAGGTCATGATCTCGGGGTCAGTGGGTTCGAGCCCCGCGTGGGGCTCTGTGCTGACAGCTCAGAGCCTGGGGCCTGCTTCAGATTCTGTGTCTCCCTTTCTCTCTGCCCCTCCCGCACTGTTTCTCTCTCCTTCAAAAATAAATAAACATTAAAGAAAAAACAGAAAACAAAAAACAAAAACAAACCTCCAGAACACTTTTGAGGGACCATCAATATTATAAGTATGAATATTTAGAAGTATGACATTAGAAAAAGTTTTGCAAAGAAAAAAGTGTAAGAAATCAAGCCTTAGGAAAACCGCTTGCCCATGAGTCATCCCTCCAGAAATAATTGTTTAAATCATAGAGGAAAATATTTCATCACATTTACTTATTAGCACAACTTTACTGTGGAAGTTTTTCCAGAAAGTTTAGGAACAATAAAACTTAGATACATAAATTACAAGAAAAAAAGATACATTATAAAAAAAACATTAATTACACAGAAAAAATAGAACCTATAATATTGGCCAAAAATTGATTATTTATTACATTAGACTAAGTATATTTTAATATTATTATTTTCCACTTGATCTTGTTTTACCCTTCATTATTTTTAATCCATGAGTCTTAAGACACGTGTTGGAAGATTGTAGAAATAACAAAGTTAATACAAAGCACAGATAATTTTTCTTTAGTAGCCTCTACAGAATCTGGTAGTTGGGGCGCCGGGGTGACTCAGTCAGCTGAGCATCCGACTTCAGCTCAGGTCATGATCTCGCGATTTGTGAGTTCGAGCTCCGCATCGGGCTCTGTGCTGACAGCTCAAGAGCCTGGAGCCTACTTCGGATTCTGTGTCTCCTTCTCTCTCTGCCCCTCCCCTGCTTATGCTCTGTCTCTCCCTCTCTCTCAAAAATAAATAAACGTTACAAAAAATTAAAAAAAAAAAGAATCTGGTAGCACTCAGTTCTGATATTATCATTTGGAAAAGACTTTCCCTTTAAATATACATAAGCAGGGTCAGTAATTAACAAGTTTATATTCCTATAAATAAATATTTAAAGTTTCTGTCTATACTATTTATCAGAAAGTTACATTTCCTTAATTTAAAAAAATGCCATCTATTGATGATACAGAGTGGAAAGCTATTGCATTAAAAACATGGTCTTCCTAGATTACAGGTTCTTTAGAGAAAGAGAGTATTCTTATTTATCAGTATAATTCAAATGTCCAACATAAAACCTGTTTGTATACATAGTGGTGGATTAAAAGTTCTTAAATTTAAGGGCTCCTATATGTGGCTCAGTCAGTTAAGTGTCCAACTCTTGATTTCGGCTCAGGTCATGGTCTCACAGTGTGTGAGTTTGAGCCCTGCATTGGGGTCTGCACTGACAACATGGGGTCTGCTTGGGATTCTCTCTTTCCTTCTCTCTCTGCCTTCCCCTGCTTGCTTTCTCTCTCTCAGTCTCTCTCTCTCTCTCTCAAAAATAATAAATAAATAAACTTAAAAAAATTTGTTAAATTTAACTATCCTATTGAAGTAATTACCACCATGTGAAATGATGTCCTCTTATGAGTAATTGTAGGGTTTTTTCAGGTGCTAAATTTAATAATTTAATGGGCGCCTGGGTGGCTCAGTCAGTTAAGCAGCCAACTTCGGCTCAGGTCATGACCTCATGGTCTGTGAGTTTGAGCCCCGCGTCGGGCTCTGTGCTGACAGCTCAGAGCCTGGCGCCTGTTTCAGATTCTGTGTCTCCCTCTCTCTGACCCTCCCCAATTCATGCTCTGTCGCTCCCTGTCTCAAAAATAAATAAAAAGGGGCGCCTGGGTGGCGCAGTCGGTTAAGCGTCCGACTTCAGCCAGGTCACCATCTCGCGGTCCGTGAGTTCGAGCCCCGTGTCAGGCTCTGGGCTGATGGCTCGGAGCCTGGAGCCTGTTTCTGATTCTGAGTCTCCCTCTCTCTCTGCCCCTCCCCCGTTCATGCTCTGTCTCTCTCTGTCCCAAAAATAAATAAACGTTGAAAAAAAAATTAAAAAAAAAATAAATAAAAAAGTTAAAAAAAAGTTAAAAAAATAATTTAAAATATGCAAGTTTGCTTTTTCTTAACAAAATTAAATTTCTGAATTTATTATTGTGACGTTTATTCAAGATATGCTCAAAATAGAGTTTATCACTTAAAGACTTAGGAGGCTTCCATAGCCTTGTCCTTTGTCAGTCAGTGATCTACACCCAAAGGGTAGAAAAATTATTATTTTTTTAATGTTTATTTATTTTTGAGAGAGAGACGGAATGTGAGTGGGGAGGGGCAGAGAGAGAGAGAGAGAGAGAGGGAGACACATAATCCCAAGCAGGTTCCCGGCTCTGAGCGGTCAACACAGAGCTCCACACGGGGCTCAAACTCACGAACGGTGAGATTGTGACCTGAGCCTAAGTCAGATGCTTAACCGACTGAGCCACCCGGGTGCCCCACAAATGGTAGAAAACTTCTTAAAGTAGTTTTAAAAAAATATTCAAGAACATTAAAGAGTTTATCAATTAGGAAAGCCAGATGTCAGGCCTAAAGGTCACAGAGCCAGAGATAAATCTCACACCACACTTGCTGGGTCTACTGGCCACTGTAGCTACAGATACCATTGCCATCGTTGTTGCTGACCTAGATGGCAGAATCGTCGTCCCACTGCCCTGAAACCTGGATACCTCTACACCCATCACATCGCCCAAATTGACTTGACTCAGTTCTGCTTCTTCACATTGCCCATGTCTGAATCAAAGTCTCACGTCGCTGAGTCTGACTGGCAGATCCCCTTCCCATACCAGCACCCTGCATGCAAATGGAAGTTCCGACTTTGGTTCGAATTGGAGGTCCGTGGGATGCATAAAATGAAATTTTCCCAGATGGGAGGATATTGAGAAAGTGCCGTATTATAGGAAACATCTCATAATTCTGCCATAAGTTCTTACTCACCTCTCTGCCTTCACTCTTTCCACATATCCTTGCTCTCTCTGTTTTGGTCATAATTGTCTTTTTAAAACAAAGTTATCTTTAACAAATGGATTTTCATATATGCTGTACTTAATTCTCCATCAAAAGATACAATCATACTTGCCTTACTTTTCTCAAAGACCTTGAGAGAAAATAAGATACCTTGTAGACACTTTGAAAAGCAAAATATTTGTTTAAATATATGATATTATTATTAATGTAATTATTCATTAATATCTTTATGGAAAGACTAGAGAATATTAGATTTACATCATCATGGTCTCAGGAAGATCATTCCTTAGTATATTTATCATACAATCTGCTAAAGGAGGTGAAGAAAGCCTAAAAACATCCTTTTTATAGATAAGCATGAATAAACTACTTATTAATTAAAAGTTCTTTAAAAAAATCTAAAGAAATTTTAGCTATGAGACTAATGTTTATAGATATTAAAGATTTTTTATTAATTAGTTTTAGAGAAAGTTACTATGGTTATTAGGAATATGAGCTCAGTCAGTCAAGCATCCAACTCTTGATTTTGTCTTAGGTCATGATCTCATGGTTTGTGGTCACATCAGGCTCTGTGCTGACAGCACAGAGACTGCTTGGGATTTTCTGTCTCCTTCTTTTTCTGTCCCTCTTCTGCTGGCACTCTTCCCACCCTGCCCCCCAAATAAATACATAAACATTAAAAGAGAGAGAGAGAGAGAATGAGCATGAGCTCAGAATTGGCCAGACCTAATTCTTGGATCTTTAGTTATTGGCTTTGTGGCTAAGAACATTCTTTAACCTCCTTAAGTCCCAGTGTCCCCTTTTTGAAAATTTATCCTATATGGAATTATTATAGTTAAGTGACATACTATGTATAAATTACATGCCACAGGATTTGGCATATATTATGTGATAAAAATGCAACTTTATACAAGTATTACATTATTTTATATGTCAGAGTAAAGGGATTGAAATCACGGCATTTAACTTCTTCCTTTTGTGAAGGGTGTGTGTGTGTGTGTGTGTGTGTGTGTGCGTTTCTTTTGAAAGATGCCTGATATACTGAATCAGGAAGGAAATCAATTGTTGCCACTCTTGATTCTTCTTACTGGAATGAAATCTTTTTTTTTTTTCTATCACATAATCTGGAAAACAAATTTAAAGGTGATATTTTTTCATAATTTCACTTTTAAAATGGCCTTAACATTTTTATAAAAAAAAACCCTACTAAGCTGAAAGCTATGCATAGCATTTGCCTTTTCTCTTATATAAGTCCCATTATACATGTTAACTATAAGGTATACCTGGTGAATTAAAGTATCTGCCGTTTTTAGCCAGCGTTAATCACCCTACTCTTGATGTATTAATCCACCAAGATTTATAAATATTTGTTTTGCCATTATATAATGGAATCTACTTTTCAAATACTGGTCTCTGCTTTTATAACCTCTAAAAACTGGTTAATTGCTGTTGAGGCTGCAACTGATCACAGAAATATTACTGATGTTAAGATTATACCCATACTTAGATGATTTGCTAATTGTAATTTAAATGATAAATATTTTTAATAGAAATTTCATTTGCTCTAAGTACACATCAATATGACTCCTTTTTATAACATTAACCTATTTTAAGTTGTTAAAATTAAATTTGTTGTTAACCATTGATTAACATTTATTTTCAGTGAACTTTTGTGTGATGAAAATATGATGTAATAGCTTAGACTTTTTAAGAAAACTTAGGGGAGAAATTAGAAAATAGTGCAGACTTCTACATAAAATACCTTTTGAGAAGGAAGAGGCAAGATGTCTCTTATCAAAAATGGAAGTATTCTTTCTGAAAATTATTCTCATCATCTGTTGGGAAATATTTGAAATAGGAAGGATATGCCAAAAATAATATGCTTTTTACGAATTCGCCTGTCTTAATATAAGACCTTCAACCTAATCTACCAAAGACAATGTCTGGTTTGAGATACTGATTTAGAAAGTTATAACAAGAATACAAAGGGAAAGATCAGGATAATTTTCAGCTTTTGGCATTCAAAATAGGATTACACAACAGTAAACAGTCTTGCAAGCCAGGCTGTTGAAGTGAGGAAGGATTTGGAGACTGCACATCAAAATCCTTTTCCCTATGATAAAGATGCCAGACCAGATAGCCAGAGATGCTTGACTTAGAGTTGGAAGGATTAACCAACCTTTGACCCACTGTGGGCAGATATTTGTTAATGAGAAACTTTGTGTTCAACAAACCGACTTCATTTTCTTCCTGGTGCACAGCCAAACTACATTTCCAGCTCTTTTGTAGATAGATTTTGACCATGTGTCTGAGCTCCCATTCAGGCCATCAGAACCTGAATGGAATGATTGCATTATTTTTAGGCCTTGCCTACAGAAATCTCTCACATGTAATTTGCTCCCATATACCTTTGCTGACGACAATGAATTGTGCTAGGAGGAGACAGCACTTTTAGTGTGTCAAGTCACTGACATTTGGGAGCTACTTATTTTGGTACAGAGTTCTAATAGTTATTAAATAAGATAATCTACAAATTGCCTGGCCCAAGCCCTAACCCTTCATAATTCCTCAAAACTGTTACGTATTTAATGTCAAGGACTTTAAAAATTCTAAGATTAAAGTAGTAAGAATGTGCATTTCAGATGAAAGCCCATAAAGAGGGTGGAAGTTAGCTATTGGGGGTACCAAACACAGAATAGGTTTCTAATCATTTAAAGAATGGTACAGAGTAAAGGGAGAACGTGTTTACTTTCCCAGAAGTTACAACCTAAAGCAATGGGTAAAAATCACAAGGAACTATGATTTGATCTAACTAAAAAGAGACTTTACAAAGACTGTAAGAAATTCTCTTCCTTGCAGCCACTGGCTCGATCTAAGTGACTACATTCTGGTATAGACATCTCTCCATGATTTATACAGTTTTTTGGAAACTACATAAATACCACACATATGTTACACACTCTTCTACGGAAGAAATATGTTACATAAAAAACATACTAAATATTCAAAAGTTAGTGTGAGGAAATATGTCTAAAATATTAACAGGGGAAAAAAAAACCTACCAGACACACGAAATAATATCTTTAGTGTGTTTCAAAAGATAGAGCTTCAAAAACCTTTCAATGTAATTATAACGGATAAAAGAATAAATTATAAATAGAAGGTTTTTTTTTTTTTTAGAAAGGAACTTCGTTGCTCTTTAAAAATGTCAAAATACAAAATCAATCCCCCCCAGATGAAGGCTCGGAGTTAGCAATGTTTCACTATTAATGGAATTAGAATACTCTGGCTTCAGGTGTTCTAATTACTACAGGAAGTTGCATAATCTACCAGCATCCTTGCAAATTTTTATTATGGAAAGTTCTTATTCAAATTTTATCCTCTTCAATTGAATTGAATTTATCCTCTTGGAATAACTGAAGAACTTTGCCATTCAAACTTAAAAAGCATGAATTTAAGTTTCTTTTTTTTTTTTCAACGTTTATTTATTTTTGGGACAGAGAGAGACAGAGCATGAACGGGGGAGGGGCAGAGAGAGAGGGAGACACAGAATCAGAAACAGGCTCCAGGCTCGGAGCCATCAGCCCAGAGCCTGACGCCGGGCTCGAACTCACGGACCGCGAGATCGTGACCTGGCTGAAGTTGGACGCTTAACCGACTGCGCCACCCAGGCACCCCTGAGTTTAAGTTTCTTAAATGTAAAAAATCCTCAGGACCGTGAGTTGCTGACAATTGTTGGGCAACAGTCTCTAAATACCTGTGTTCTACATCATGAGCACCACTAACACTTATATATTGAAACACGTACTTCTGTAATTATAAATCAGCTTTGGTGACACACCACTGAAGAGAACTAATTCTTTTTTGATCGTTCATTTATTTATCATGAGAGAGAGAGAGAGTGCGAGCCAGGGAGGGGCAGAGAGGGAGGGAAGGAGAGAATCCAAAGCAGGCTCCACACTGTCAACATAAAGCCTGACACACGGCTCCATCCCACCAACTGTAAGATCATGAGCTCAGCTGATACCGAGAGTCAGACGCTCAACGGACGGAGCCATCCGGGTGTCCCAAGAACGAATTCTTTATTAACAATGGAATTTACTTATTTCTGAGTTACTTTTAAAATTTCCCCAAATCACTTCACTTACATTTATGGTAATGCATTGCCCTTTGAAGTAAATATACCCGCAAACAAAGGAAGGGACTGACAGAAAGTTCCCAACTATTTATTTGGACACATGAAAATATACTTTCAACTCCTAAGGTTAGAAGAGGTCCATACGAAAAATAGGCCAACACATGGACATGCCCAAGACACAGGTTGTACATTTCCTCTAAAGTAAAGGATTCCCTGGGTGCCGTTGGCTCAGTTGGTTAAGTGTCCAACTTCCGCTCTGGTCGTGATCTCACTGCTGTGAGTTCGAGCCCCGCATCAGTGTCTGTGCTGACAGCTTGGAGCCTGTAGCCTGCTTCAGATTCTGTCTCCATCTCTCTTCTCCTCCACTGCTCATGCCCTCTCTCTCTCTCTCTTTCTCTCTCTCTCTCTCTCATATAAAATAAAACATAAAAAAAAGAAACTTGGGGCGCCTGGGTGGCTTAGTCGGTTAAGCGTCCGACTTCGGCTCAGGTCACGATCTCACTGTCTGTGAGTTCGAGCCCTGCGTGGGGCTCTGTGCTTGCTGCTCAGAACCTGGAGCCTGTTTCCGATTCTGTGTCTCCCTCTCTCTCTGCCCCTCCCCCGTTCATGCTGTCTCTCCCTGTCTCAAAAATAAATAAACAACGTTAAAAAATTTAAAAAAAAAAAGAAACTTAAAAAATAAAGAGATAAAAAAGCAGTCCTAAGACTGGTATTAGAAATATCATAATGAAATAGTTTTTGTTGTAATGGATTTGTCATGATATCACATAATCTTTAAAATGTGGGGCATGTATTTATAAGTATTGATATATAAAGGATTGAACATAGTATATGATACCATTTTTCAGCTTTAGGAAATTGTAAAGGTGCTAAAAAGATTTTAACATATTCTAAACAGAAACATTAAAACAGAACACAGTAATAATTACCCAAATTATAAAGCAACTGAACTCCAACAACTATTAATTTAACTAAGAACAGGAACAACTGAAGAAAATAAATTAAATTGCAGCCAACTAATGTGGCAAAAGGGATAATTTGTCCTATAGACTTTTGCCGAACATTTGTGAAAACCTTCTGCAGCATTAGCTAACATTATTACATTGTATTGAATATTGATTATGCTAGAGCAAAAATACTAGCTAAGAAATATGGATGTAATATTCTGAGATGAAAATAAGGCTATACATTACTAAGCAATCTGTTTATATTGCTGATTTAATGACCTCCATCATTATTTATATTCTTCTTCTAGAGGCAATGCATTCTCTTCTGAACCTTGAGCCTCCTTCACTATAAAGTTGGATATTATCTTTGCGGCTGATTGTGAAAAATAATTCCAAATCCTCTTTATATGAAATAGGCTTCGAAGAACCAGAAAAAAATAGTCTGCGGTTTTTACGCTCTTGTTTCTTGTCCATTTTCACCAGTATTTGTTGCTGGGGAATAAAACAAATTATTACAACAAAGCATCCAGAGACAATACAGGCAACTTTAATATGTCTCTATGGTGTTCAGATTACCAAGGAGTGATTTCATTTAGACAGGTTCACGCTAGTTAAAGCACACATTATGACTCTACGTTTATACAGTGAATTAACTTATTTTTTTGACTGATATGATTTTATATTTGTACAACCCAAGAAATTAACTATAAACCTATGAGGAATATAAAAGTATTCAGTAAATGTCTGATTAAATGATTATCAAACAAAAATTGATAGATTTTCTGAAAACAATAATCTTAGGGAAAATATAATGAGAAAAATTTATTTATACAGCAGGACACAGTTCAGTGATCAGAAATATATTTATAAAGAAAGATACGAGTGTAGTTTATAAAAAGAATTGAGTGTGCGCTACTAACATTATTTAATCAGGGAAGAAAGGTGCATCACTCAATAAATCTTACAGTTACTGGCTAGAACATTTAAAGGCGGGGCAAATATCAGCCCATATTTGTTTTAAACAACAAAATACATTGACAGATAGATCAAAGGCTAATTTTAAATATAAAGAAACCATACAACTAGATGAAAATAAAAGGTAAATTTTGTTTTAATAATGGTGAGACAGTAAAGATCATTTTAAGTAGGCTACAAAAGGGGCACCTGGGTGATTCTGACTCTTGATCCCAGGTTATGATCCCAGGTTATGATCCCAGGTCTTGATCCCAGGTTATGATCCCAGGGCTGTGAGATTGGATCAGGCTCCATGCTGCGCGTGGAGCCTACTTCAGACTCTCTCTCCCTCTGTGCTGTCTTCCACTTGAACTCTATCTCTCTATCTAAAAAAAAAAAAAAAAAAAAAAAGTAGGCTAAAAAAAGCCATAAGGTAAAGATTGTTAAATTTGATTTCTGTTTTTTAAAAATTTTTTAACATTTATTTGTTTTTTGAGAGAGAGACAGAAGGTGAGCGGGGGAGGGGCACAGAGAGAGGGAGTCACAGATTCCGAAGAAGGGTCCGGACTCTGAGCTGTCAGTACAGAGCCCAACATGGGGCCCGAACTCATGAACCTGGAGATCATGACCTGAGCTGAAGTCAGATGCTTAACTGACTGAGCCACCCAGGGGCCCTTAAATTTGATTTCTAACTAAGCATTTTTCCAAGATGAAGAATTAGCAAACAAGCCCAAAGACAAATATCAAACATGAAAAAAAATATATTTACAAAATATATTACAAAGGCTCAATGTCTTTATTCCATAAAGAATTCTTACATTCACTAAGAAGGGAATCTATAGCTCAAAATAAAAATCGATAAGAGCATGCAGAAGCAGTTTACACCTTTTAATTTATTATTTGCCTATTTTTTTCAATAAGTAATATATTCAGAATAACCAAAATCCAAATGATATACACTGATGAACATTGAAAATTCATTCCTCTCCTTGTGCCCATGTCCACACCATACCTCCACCTTCTGGACAAAACAAGTTTTAGTAGTCTTTAAAATGTATCTGTGCAGTGTTCATTCATGCAGACATAAGACATGGAAATATACAGGTTTATTTCCCCTCGTTTTACACAAAACATACCATATAATATCCATTCTTCTGTACCACACCTTTTTTTGGGGGGAGGGGGATGTACACACTAATGTGGAGGTTTACCTTTTTTTTCACATGGAATTCATTCTCACTGTTCACGGGTCTCTACATATTTCACTGTGGATATGCTATAGTTTACTTAACAGCTCCCATAAAGATGGGCCTTTGGCGTGTTCTCAGTATTTTGCTATAATGAACAGGAATGCTATGAAGAGTGGTGTACATAGGTCATTTTCTACGTTTATCGGTATATCTGTAAGATCTGTTTCCCAAAGTGGAATTCCTGAGTCAAAGAGTAAACGTAATTGCAAGACACTGTCAAGTTTCCCTTTATTAGAGGTTGAACTATTTCCCCTTCCTGCCAACAGTGTTTGAGTGTTCCTCTTTTCTCAAAGCTCTGCAAATAGAGTTGTCAAATTTTTAACTTGTTAACTATGTGGATATTACATAGATGTATACATATATATGTATATGTACATATATATATATATATACACACACATACGTGTTAGTGTAACTTTTAATATGAATAAGAATATCTTTTCCTGTGTTTCACCATTATTTTTCTTGTTTGTGTGTGTATGAATACATTATGCTATTTGTTTTCTTTGTTTTGCTTTTATTTTTTCTTGAACTTGCAAATAATTCAATTTCTATACAGTTGAATGATTAAACTTTTCTTCTGTGGCTCCTGGAAAATGTTTTAGTAGTTCCTGAGGCATAGATAGAAAAGGCCTTCCAACTCCAAAACCATAATATAATTCCAACCTGTTCTCTTCAATTACTTGAAGGATTCATTTTTGTAAACATTTAAGTTATTGGCAATTTTGTGGTTTAGACCTGTGGTTGGGTATGAAATATTAATCCAATTTTAATCCTCTTCTAAGTGGCTACTCTTTTGTGTAACACAATTGAGTAATAAGTTCATAATTACCACTGCTGACTTGTGGTACAAAGGGTTTTTAAATATACATTGATGCATAACCTTGATTATACATTTAGAAATATGTTAAAACAAAAACAATATATTTTCATAGAAAAATTTACTAATAGATAATAATGCTGATTGTGAGGGACAATAGGGACTTTCATACATAGCTGATGGGGGGTAAATTGTGAAACCTTATTGGACAGCAATTTGGTATCATCTATAACAATTCATGTGCACATAATTTTGATACAGCAATTCTAATTGTAACATCAATATAATCACACAAATACGTGCAAAACAACGTACTTTCCCATTAAGAGATTCATTAATTCTCTTCAGATACATTGACTCAATGCTATGCCAGAAACTGTTGGATCATGAAGTAGCTCTATATGTAACAGTATAAACTTATTTCTGAGAATTATTAAATGATAAATAAATATTCAGAATAGTATATAATGTAGAACACTGAAATTGATGTAAACAAAAATATATGTGTGTATAAAAATATATGCTTTTAAATATATAAAGCATATAGTATTATGAACATAAATATGATTAACTACATTATTTTAAAATAGTTTTAAATTCAATGAAAAATTGTGAAGATAGTACATAGAATTTCCATATGTCTCACAATCTTTTTCTTCTGCAACATCTAATAGTAGTATGGTACGATTTTCGAGATTAATGAACCAACATTGATATACTGTTAGTAACTAAAGTCCCTAATTTCAAACTCTTCTCGTTTTTCTCCAATGTCCTTTTTTGTTGTTGTTGTTCCCAGATCCCAATCAGGACAACACAATGCATTTAGTGGTCATTCCTCTTTAGGTGCCTGTTGACTGTTGACTTAACTTTACTCAACCTTAACAGTTTTGAGGAATACTGGTCTGTTGCATCATAGGATACCCATCTATTTGAACCGGTCTGATGGTTTTCTTATGATTTGATAAGAATTTGAGGTTTTTTGGAGGGAAACCACAGATGTATATTTCCACTGCCATCACATCACATCACAACAGGGGTGCACACCATCAAACGTGACTATCACTGTTGATATTAACCTTGATCACTTGGCAGAGGTAGGGTTTGTCATGCTTCTTCACTGTAAATTTATTCCTCACAGCCCCATGCTAAGTCCTTTTGAAAAAAGTCACTCTATGTCAGTCTACATTTAAAGAATGCAGAGTTATGCTCCACTTCCGTGGGAGTGAAGTGAATGCATAAATCAGTTGGAATGCTTGTGCACAGGATTCATTTATTTATACCTGTATAGACTCTTAGATATTCATTTTAAAATTTTGATTATACTTAATACTATCCAAAGATTCATTTTATTGGATAATTGTATTAGAAACCACTATCCGAGCAAGTGTTCCTTATTAGTGGGATGGGTCTGCATCTAGACCCTCTTTGTAGACAGGACAAAGAAATATATGTGTAGATACTAAGCTTTGTGCATACCTGTACCTGTAAATATTTCCATGTCTAAGCATCTGAATTTATATTAAGGCAAACATGAATTCTTATGGATGTATACAGCTTTAATTCATTATAACATGGATCATTTTAGTTCCCTCCCCTTGCTTATTTGCAACTTCTCACTCCAATAACGAGAAATCTTTTTACTATAATCCACCATCTATTTTCTCAATTTGAATATGCATTATAGTTGTATCAGTACAATTAACCTGGATCATCATGGAACAGAACTTTATCGACTAGATTTTAATTTCATGCAGGTTTTTTTTGCCTTTAATATTATAGACTTCTTTCATTTCCAAAGTAACCAATTGATCACCTTCGCTCCATCTCACCCCTTCAGTACTATGTTGGCTACTCTGTGACTTTTGCAGTTCTCTATAAAATCTAGAGTTACCTTGTCAATTTCCACACTGGTACTTTAATAAGCTTACTGGTACTTTAATAAGAAACATACTTTTTGTTTGTTTGTTTTTAAAGATTTTATTTTTGGGGCACCTGGGTGGCTCAGTTGATTAAGTGCCCAACTTTGGCTCAGGTCATGATCTTGCAGTTCTTGAGTTCAAGCCCCACATGGGGCTCTTTGCTGTCAGCCCAGACTCTGCTTTGGATCCTCTGTTTCCCTCTCTTTCTGATCTTCCCCTGCTTGCACTCTCTTTCTCTCTCTCTCTCTCTCTCTCTCTCTCTCTCTCTTTCTCTCAAAAACAAATATTAAAAAAATAAAGGTTTTATTTTTAATCAATCTCTGAACCCAGCGTGGGACTCTAACTTACAACCCCAAGATCAAGAGTCATGTGCTCTACAGACTGAGCCAGCCAGACGCCCCAACATATTTCTAATTGTATATAGGTTTTCAATTTTCAATTTTATTTTTTCACCCTGAGCATATATTCTTCTAAATCAATCAAGAGCAACAAAAACAGTCTAGTTCATGGAGATCAGGCCTTAGTACCATTCTCCATTTTATAAAGTTTGTGCGATATTTAATTAGATAAAAGGTCCCGTCTCAATTTAAAGAGACTGCTTAGATAGAAAACCAAAAGGAAAACAAAACCTTCATCAAATAATAATGATAAAAGAGTAAAAATTTAATTGAAATTCTAAGATCATATTTACTCATTTGTGTATCGTGTTCTTGTCACAGGTTTAGCAATAGAGAAAGTGTAGAATTCATGATCCCTAACCTATATAACCTGGTAATCTAGTGAAGGAATTATAAAGATATCATATATGGCAACACAAACTTCATGAGCACAGGGATCTCAGCTAACTTTTCTATCCCTTAATTCTCAGGATCTACTTAATCGTGGAATATCAGTTTCCTGAATGGAATATAATATCAAAAGTTACATGTTTTCTCTTAAAGATACTTTTCTTCTACCAAAGCACAGCTATGTATATTCTATTTTGCATTACTTTAAAAGGATAGAATTTCAACATGATTTTCTAAATATATGTAGTCACTTCATAACTTTTAATCATTATTTTTCATACCAAATAAGTCAAAACATGACTAATTTTAATCTCATAGAATGGCATAAATAATGCAGAAGACTGATAACGGTTCCTGACTGCAAAAAGGAAGGTGATTTCTGATATGTGGGGTGCTAGAAAATTTGTAATTTGAATATCGGAGAAGAGGTCATAGGTGCATAAAATCTGGGAAATTATAGAAGGCTCAGTGACGCATATAAAGAGAAAAGTGACTTTAACAGTGATATGTGGGCAATTGTTACTTTTCGGTTTCATATCCAAATACCATTCTGAAATTATGGGCATCCTTCATTGTTACAGATGCAGTCAGAGGCAGAGATTCTCATTATTGGAAGCACAAGACATTGAGTATTTTCTCTTAGGTAACTCCTGGGAGATAGGACACAGGCATATGATGCAAGTTTCTGAGCTTCTGTGTAGGGCTCTGAATCTTGAGACAATGAGCCAAAGAGGGAAGACCATTGGAGACATTATCTAGGGACGCCTGCACGGTGTGGTGATGGCCCACTTCCATCCTGAGGAGGTTGGTGGAGTGTCTGATATTGGTGTTACCAAAACTGTGTGAAACACAATACTCTTGGCCACAACTTTGGGCAAGTTCTTTGCTAGCCAGCTTCTTTGGTTCTCACCCATTGTGCAAGCATTGTGCAAGCTGGAAGTTTGTGAATGTTGAAATACAATTTCACCCCCTTATTTTCTGCTTCAGTTAATCAGTTGATTACTGTTGCTTGCAACTGACAGAAACAAACCACTACATTCAAGTGCTAAAAAGAGAGGATAAGGAAATAACTTAAAAAAAGAAATTCCGAGGCTATACAATAATGCTTACCAGAAAATCTCCCTATTGATAAATAGATAACTACCAAAAAATATCAAAACCCTCAGTTCATCACTGCTCCATCATCTGAAATACATTCTGCAAAATGATATCTGTATTTGGACTAGGAGATTAGACAAAAAGTAAAGTATGACAATAAAATTGGCTTTAGGGAAATAAGGGAACATGGGCTGCAATAAAGGAAGTTAGGTAATTGACAGAGGGTGCTTTACAGAAATATCAATATAGAATTTCAGTAGCAAGAATGGAGAATTATACATCGCTTATACTGCTTTTGAAAAAGTTTCAAAACGCAGTTACAGGGGAAGCAGAAAAAAATAGTCTGTTTTTCTTGAAATTAAAATTCTAAGGAAATGGGAATCCTCGTGTAGTTGAAAACAGATACAGCTTAATGAGCTATAATAAAAAGAAGGCGATTTTTCCTTTAAATTCGTCTTTCTTAATTGTGTGATCATGTGAAGTCTCTGCCTCCATCTATTTTGTTTCTGTCTCCTTCTCAGTGCTTATTTGTGCCTTTCTTCCACATGATTGTCTTCTTCCTGCACACCTCTTTTCTAATAATTAAATCTCTTCATTTTTAGTCCTTGTCTGACCCACAGGTTCCCGTACTCACTGTCTCTCAGTTATTGCTCCTCTCACCTAGCTTCATTGGGCATGTCTTGTTCCAGTGGGGGGGAGGGGGAAACCAGCATGTAGCTCTAAAACAGCTCTACTGGACTCATTACTCCTGCAGGGAAAAATCGGTGCATTTGGACACTGCTTCGTTCTCTATAGATCAGACTTTAATACGATTGGGACACAGCTTGCTTCCCAAAGAAAAAGTCTTTACATTGCTGTTTGTTCCCAGTGAGCAAATATTCAAGAAAATAAAAGTGAGTGCACGTATAAACTCACATGTGTACATTCTATTTCAAATGTCCTCCTTTTCTCCTTTCCACATCTCATTGTTAATGTGACCAGTAGTCTTCAACATATGGTGCTCCGGGAAAGTCTTTAATTCTCTGTGAAGGTCTGTGAGACTTTTTTATAGCATAGCTGGGAATGGCATTTACAAACAAAGCATATAATATAAATCCATTACTTATGGTATTGACAAGGTGTGAAGAATTGATTAGGGAATTGTTCTATGTGGAAAAACAAGTAACTGATGACAGTCATTTTACACCCACCAGAATGTAAAAATTAATATGTCCAAAGAAATTAAGTGTAGATGTAGAAGGAAGGCAAGATATAAAATGGCATAATTTTTTTAAAAAATGTTGGGGCGCCTGGGTGGCGCAGTCGGTTAAGCGTCCGACTTCAGCCAGGTCAGGATCTCGCGGTCCGTGAGTTCGAGCCCCGCGTCGGGCTCTGGGCTGATGGCTCAGAGCCTGGAGCCTGTTTCGGATTCTGTGTCTCCCTCTCTCTCTGACCCTCCCCCGTTCATGCTCTGTCTCTCTCTGTCCCAAAAATAAATAAACGTTGAAAAAAAAATTTTTTTAAAAAATGCTAAAAAAAGGGGCGACTGGGTGGCTCAGTCAGTTGAGCGTCTGACTTTGGCTCAGGTCATGAACTTGCAGTCCATGAGTTCGAGCCCCGCATTGGGCTCTGTGCTAACAGTTCAGAGTCTGGAGGCTGCTTTGAATTCTGTGTCCGCCTCTCTGTCCCTTGTTACTCATACTCTGTCTGGCCGTCTCTCTTTCTCTCAAAAATAAATAAACATTAAATTTAAAATAAAATAAAATGACATACAATTTGATTTTATGTAATTTCTTACGTTTATTGAATTTTTTAAAAACCATCATATGGAATGTCTTTTAAATTCTTTTGCTCTCTTTTTGCTTGGATTGGCTTTCTTCTATTTTATGGGTGGGGCATGTTCACCAAAAGCTTTACTTTAATAGCAATACAAATAATTTCTTCCTGTGTCTGATTTGCCTTTTTTATTTTCTAGGTGATATATTTGATGAACTGAAACTTTTAATTTTAACGCAGTCATACTTTGTGGTTTGAAAATTTTGTTTCTTGCCTAAGAAATGCTTCCATATCCAGGGTTGCCAGGCAATTAAGGATTGACTGTCGATTCTGGCTCAGGTCATGATCTCATGTTTGTGAGATGGAGCCCCGTGGAGCCTGCTTGGACTTCTCTCTCCTCCCCTCCCCCTCTTGTGTGCACACGCATGTGCATGTGAGCACTCTCTCTCAAAATAAATAAACTTAAAAGAAATGCTTCCTTATCCAAAGATATTTTCATGTATTTTCTTCTTAATGTATTATATTTTTTTTAACATTTATGAATTCAACCCACGTGGAATAGATCTGTTATTTATGTAGGTGTCCATGTTCATTTTTCCACATAAAACTTTTATCTTACCATCTTTAAAAACTCTTCTTTTCCTACTGATCTGCAGTATTAGATAAGTTATAAATAAATTTGGCTTATCAGTATAGTCTATTTCTAGGTTCCACGCTTTCTTCCTTTGATTTGTTTTTCTACACTTGTATCCATTTACCTTGTGTGATTCAATTGAGTTATATAATAACTTTTGATGTCTGATAAAGCAAACTGCACCATGTTTTCTTGCTCAAGATGGGCTTGGCAATTATTGGACTGTATTCTTTCATGTTAATTATAGAAAAAAACATTTATCAGGTTCCATAAAATATAAAAACTACCTCGGGCTGGATAGTAAATAGTTTAGTCATTACAGGCCATATGGTCTCTGTTATAACCACTCAACTCAGCTATTGTGGTGTGAAAGAAGTCACAGATAATACATAAGTAAATGGATGTGTATCTGGGAGGGGGGAAAAAAGCTTTATTTAGGTGGAAGGCTGGATTTGGCCTGAGGTTTGTAGTTTGCTGACCCTGTTCTATCTATTGCATTACCATAGAGGCTTGGATCCTTAAACAATATATTACTTAGTGTTGACTTTCTTCTTTTTCATTTTATATAAATGTAATCTTAATATACGTCTTCTGAGATTTATATCTCTCAATTTTTTTTCAGATTCATCATATTAATGCATATGCCTACAGTCAATTCAATCTCTTTGATGTCATATTTTATTTAAATGTTGTTCCATTAAAAAAAAACCAAAAACCAAAAAAAATGCATAAATGCTGTTACATTTTTCTAATGGGTGCGCACCATTTTATCTGTATGAATTCTCCAAATATTGACTACTCAGTAAGTTTTCTTTTCCATTTCTATCTACCCAGTTGGCCTTCAAAATGCTAAAAATTGCTCCAAAATTGGTCCACTGCCAATATTCCAAAGACATGAAACATAGTCTCAGATAATTATTTTCTATCACATTAACAGTGCTTCATGAGATGTAAAAAAATGATAGAATTGGGCATATTTAGAGACCAAGGTAAATTTTAAGTTGCTCTATTTTGGTCCTCATTTTCTTAAGTGAAAATGTAGAAATCTTTGGGTGTAACCAGTGCATCTCTCCTACTCTTAAAGGTATCTGAAGATTTCATTCTCAGTGTGGTCCTCAATATATTAAATGGAATGTAAAATTTACTTTCATTAAGTGTTGACTAAACTCAGAAGTTTTAGGGGATCCTGGTATTCTGGCTGGGATTCTTTTGGATAAAACTGAGACATATGATTGACATTTTCAACAACCAGATGCTTTCTATAAAGAAACATATGGGAGGAATTATGTGCTGGAAATCTGGGTTGCAGAAAGTGGCCCTTTCACCTTGTTGAAAGTACCAGGTGCTGCTTTGGAAGACACCCTCAGAAGAAAGCATGTTTACCCTCTGCTTCAGTGAAAACAGGCCACCAAATCCTTTGTATACCCTTTCAGACAGTTTCCCAACAAAACGAATCCCTGGGAGGATTGCCAGATTACAGGCTGAGTCACCACAGTAAAAGGTAGTCATTAGTATCAAGTTTTAATATATTCCCTTGAAACAGGATTCAGATAATTGTTGCCCACCTCCTCTCACTTTCAATGAAGAGCTTAAGACCATCGACCATCCCTCTAAGTTCTACTGTATGCACTTGTCCATTCCTCCAGTTCAGAACTTTCTTTCCATTAGTCTCATTTGTTTTCAGATTGATCTTGGTAAAAACTCTCAAAATGTTTTCCATTTCTTTACCCATCGTCAGCATCCAAGTATAAATTTGTCCTATTTTTTTTTTTAAGGCCGAATGTGTACCACAGTGAACAAAAGTAACAGTAAAGAGAAAAATGTATAAGGTTTTATCTGGAGCCATACAGTTAATTGTGTGTTGGCAGTATTCGGTGTACCTTCATATTGAATCCTTCTGTATTTGTCTATAGGAGGTACAAAGTAATCTAACTTCTGCTTATTAAATTTCAGCTTATTCACCAAAGACTTGAGCGGTAATATTGTGCTAGTTACAAACTGTCTTTATACAAAAATGACATATACATCATATAATCGGTTCATTGATCCACTCCTAAGTTTTCTTTTTATATTTTTAAATTTTTATTTATTTTTAAGAGAGAGAGGGAGAGCACAAGTGGGGGAGGGGCAGAGAAAAGAGAGGGAGACACAGACTCCAAAGCAGGCTCTAGGCTCTGAGTTATCAGCACAGAGTCCAACATGGGCCTCGAACCCGTACTGTGAGATCATGACCTGAGCCAAGTCAGATATTCAACCAACCGAGCCACCAGGAGTCCCAGATCCACTCCCAAGTTTCAGTGAATATATTTGTTTAACTATCATGAAACATTGTCTTGTGACAGACGAGCCTCAGTTACAAATAGATTAATTAGAGGACACCCTTTTTTGAAATTTCTTCTTGAATTTTGTTTACCTGTCTTCACCACCTTCCCCTGAACCTGTTGTTTTTTTGTTTTTTTGTTTTTTTTTTTTTTTGTCAGAGCCCTACTTTCTATCTCGTTTATTATATTCATGCATTCCAGTTATGGTGTACAGAATTTTGATTGGGAGTGGCTTATTTGTATATTCTTACTTCTCAATAAACTCTGCTTTCCTCCTTTTCTGACAATACACATTTATTTAACAATGCTATCAAATAGAAATTACTTAACTTCTCATCTTGATGAAATTGAAAAGCATTGTCAATTGCCGATAAAAAACAGAACTCCTACCAACACTAAATTGAAGCTTGTGATTTTTTTTTTTAGTTACTTGACCCTCTATCGTTGTATGTGAGATCAAGCCTTTTCAATTTACTCAGAATGGCTGACTAGGCTAAATAGTGAGTATCCTTGGGCATCCCCAGGGGATTTGTGCTGTCTGAAGCATGATTCTTCTGCTAAAAGGTGACTAAATGAATTGAGTCTGGAAATGATCTGCTGGACATGCTTCTCTTTTGCATAACAACAAAATATACTTTGGGGGACCCTGTATCATGTTACATTAAAAAAAAGACTTCTAGGAAAAATTGTCCATTATACGCTGAGAAGAATTTAAAATATTATTAAGTTAACTTCTCTAGTTTCTTAAATTAACTGTAGTCTGTGTTTTTGAGTTTTCAAGTTCTTATTAAATATTTGGGATCAATGTTTTCCTTGATTTAAAAGGGTTGCTTAGATAAGCGAAGACCAGATGAGCACAAATGAAGTGTGAGTCTCAAATTAATGCTGTTAAAATTCTAGGTTCCAGAAAAAAGATTGTGTGAAAGTCATTCTTTCACACCTGAAGCTAACTGAACTTGGGAGAGATGGCTGAGGTATTTAGACTGCCAAGGCTGGATGCAAAGGGATTTTGTTAGTCCCTCTCCCACCCTGATCCACTTTCCACACTTCTCCACCCTATGCTTTCGACCAGAAGGCTCATGCCTAAGGGTCAGTTCACCAAGGTTCCTTTGCTTTCTGCCTTCCCACTGGTGTCAGCTGATAGGAGGCACTGGCAGGGGATCCCGGGGAAGGAGAAAAAGAGTATAGTTTTTCCTGTTCCTTTCCTGCTTTAGGCTGCATTTCGTGGTGATAAATGGATCTCTCTATAATTACTAGAGCTAGAAGACTGAGGGAACAAGATTAATGGAGAAGACATGAATAAAGGGAGGAAGATGACCAGTGGTGGCATGGCCAAAGAGGGGTTTTGGGGTCAAACAAAATATTTATTTAGGCGTGCCTCCTAGCCTTGATGACACCATTGTATGAATTACTAAAAAATCCCCTTTCAATAAGATGATTTTCTTTTTTGTTCTATCTTTTTTAAAAAAAATTTAAATGTTTTTATTTATTTTTGAGAGAGAGAGAAGGAGGGGGAGAGAGAGAGAGAGAGAGAGGGAGAGAGAGAGAGAGAGAGAACACTAGCAGGGGAAGGACAGAGAGAGAGGGAGAGAAAGAATCTCAGGCAGGCTCCATACTGTCGGCACAGAGCCAGATGCGGGGCTCGAACCCATGAACCATGAGTTCATGGCCTGAGCTGAAAGCGAGTTGGACACTTAACTGACTGAGCTGACCAGGCACCCCTCAAGAAGATGATTTTCAAGAAAGCAGGTCTCTCAGAAGATATGGTATACAACGGCTCTTTTCCTGATCTTGATTGATACAGTCTCTCACCAGGACTTGTCTTCATGAGTGGAACCTAGCCTAGATTTTGATCTCTATTCAGCATCTCCGTGGGGAGCCTTTGTCTAGTGCACTTTTACACAAAGACAGCCTGCTGCTCTATGTCTCCTGGGGTTTTACTAAATTTGCTGTGTGGCATGAAATATGTACACTCTCCTCCATTTCCTCTATGACGTATTTCATAAACACTATATTGTTCAAAAATATGCAAGTATCTGTGAGTTTGTTTTTCATCTTTAGGTGCTCAAAGAGGAGAACGAGGTGACAGCTGACATCTGGATTAAATGATATATGGTTACACAAAGAAGTGTATGAATAGCTAGATATCAGAATATGAAATAGAAATTCTGTTATTGATGAACATAAACTGAAGCCTCAAAGTTGTGGATAATTTCTAACATTGTAGACTGAGTTGCTAGACACATTCCCATAAGACTCATGCAGGTTGGATCTGACACCATCTCTGTTCTTCAAAGCTGTGACCTAGGAGATGGTGTCACCTGGTATAAACAAGGCCATCTAGACTCACTTATTTAGAAGGAGATGGAGGTGAGATGTGACTCCTGCTTTAGAAGGGACCACCAGGAGAGAGACAATCTTGACCGTCTCTACTCCATGTTCAAAGTAAAATCCCTAATCTCCTCACAACCTCCCTTCCTTTCTTTCGCCCTATCTTGATTCACGTATTTATGAATTCTTCGAGTTCCATAACCTCAAAGTATCACAGCCTCAATGCCTTAGAAATGTCTTGAATTTCTTGCAAACATATATGGGATCTTTTATAGTGTGCATTTGCCACACTCCCCCCCCCTTTTTTTTTGAAACTATCCAAGTTCAAATTTTCTTTCCTTCTCACATTCAATACTTCAATATTCTAACTAAACCTAATCGAACTTCCATACTTCTACTCTATTTTTCTATCTTCTAATTTAAACTCAAATATAGCCTTTCATATAAATGATATAGGTTCCAAGGACCATGTCAAACCTACCTAGTCTGATGTTCAGAAACTCATGGTCTCATACAAGCTCTCTAGGTGGGTCTGATTCAACAGCACACATACTAGTAATCATATACCACTGTTGTACTGCATCGCATACATCATTCTCAGATGGGTCATCCTAAATCCCAGATTCCGGGCTAAGCAGCATTTGGTGCTTATCTTCCTGTGGCTAATGAAGTCCAAGTTTTAAGGCATTCCATAATCTGTTTCCAGCTCATAGATAAGGAAATCATCTTGTGCTTACCCTGTGCTTCCTTCAAACAAAAGACTTGCCATCACTCAAATAATCTCCAGGAAATTTCCATCTATTTCTTTTTATACTCCCTTCCTTTATTTTGTATCTAAGAAATATAAATACCATTCATTCAAAATGTGGTGCCAAGGGTCATTTTCTGTACTAATTCCATTCAGCAAGGCTCAACTGAAGGTAAATCCATGCTTGATAGAGTTTAACACTTACTTTGTAGAATGTGGTATAAATTAAAAAAATAGTAAGAACCTAAAAGCCACATTTTAACTCTGGGTTGCCACTAAATGCTGAACAAGTCATTTAATTTCTAAAATTTTTCCCCCCTCTAGTCTATAAATAGATAAGTAACATGCACTCTGTCTACCTCACAGAACAATGGAGAAGATTGGATTAGATTTATTTTTTTTTATGCCAAGAATCCAAATGCCTGGGTTCTAGTTCCAGCTATGTCACTTCCAAGGTCTGACCTTGGGGAAACTACTTAACTTTCCCCAAGATTCGATTTCCTCATCTGTAAAATGTGGATCGAAATAATTCCCGTGTTAAAGGATTATATGTTGAAAAGAGGATAGAACATTGTCTACCACCTAAATTGTGCTTCATAAATGATATTATTGTCATAAGGCCTTGATGAGTTTTTTCAATGCCCTTTGATATTCGGCATAGGAAATACAGACTGAATACATATGTTTTAAAAGAAAAAATGTTGAACATTAGAGTGAATGATAGGATAATTCATTTAGCCGTGATGCGCTGCTGAGCGAATAATGGATTTGGCCTAAACTGGAGGCAAAGGTGATTAGGTACTGAGGAAGAATAAGACTGAAAAGACAGAGCAAGTCCAGGTATGAAGAATTATGGAAACTACACACTGTTCAAATTTGATACAACAGACAAGTGGAAATCATCATGGCTAGTTGAACAGGGAAGCAATACAGATAAAGAAATGACTCTTTTTTTTTTTTTTTTTGCAGCAAGATATTGCATGGATTGGAAACAAGAAGGCATGCATATAGGCAACAAACTTTCATAGGTAATATTGCCTATTTTCATATATACTTCACAAAATAACTAATGGGTTAGGAGAAGAGTTACATATCATTATAATTAGGCTAATTCTTTCTATCTTACACTGTTTTGGTGAGTTGTGTATAAAAAAGAAGATTTTGCTAAACTGATATATTCTTATAAAAGAAGTATAAATTCTATGTTAAGGATTTATATATTGTATATGCTTTAATATAGTTCTTTCTTGCTGGAGCATCATAAAATTTATAGCATGATATATTAAAATCCTTCATAGTACATTTCAATAATTAGAAAACATGAATGAGTAGGTTATTAGTTTTGAGTACAACAATAAAAAGAATTGCTTCATAACAAATGATCAGAATGCTATTTGATCGTGTTATAGGAAAATGTGAGGAGCATAAGGATTTGTTCACCTATGGTGAAACATAGTTAGCCAAAAATTATTTATGCTGAAAATGAAAATCATGATTTTCAAGAAGCTTACAATATACATTTGATTATGTCATTTGAGCTCATTAATTATCCTTTATTCTAATAGCACATGTGTAATGGGTTGAGTGGTCCCATCATTTCCAGAAAAAAGTTAATGCATTTTTTAATAACTTAGAATTTTGGAATCATAGATCAACAAAAGGACTGGTACCTTTAACACGGACACAGTAGTAAGTTGCTTTCCACAAATCAGTTCTTCCAGGTTCCAACACATCTCCTAAAGGAAATCTTTTCTCGGAATTGAATATTGATATAGCCAAACATTTAACCTACAGGTATTATTTCACTGGTGCTTTTAAGTCAAAATTACATTTCCAGAAATAATTGGTAATTGCAACAAAACGAAATCTTTCAAATTTTAATATTCTTAGCAATCTTCATAACACCTAAGATTCCAAGCAAGAAGTCTTTTATGGACATAGTTAATATAATTTTCACAATTATTTAGTTCTCTATTGAGACTTGTGCCTGTAAATTTGTGTTTTTGTTTCTCCCCAGTTGTCTCTGTCTCTCTCTCACACACACCCTACGCACACCACCTACACACAAATACTCATACATTGTTTGAATAATTACGCTGCAGTTTTTAGATATTATTTTTAAACTTTAAATTTGAAAATGGCTTATGTCAAAATTTCTTTCTTGGATAGGGGATGCACTACTGGTATCCACTTAGATTATGAATAAAATTTTGGCAAAAATTGTTAACTGTAGCATGTCCCCTGTCCTTGACTATATTCTTAAGCTCCCTTTGAGTTAATATTTAGCTCATCAGATAATTGTATTTAAGATCTGTGTACCTAGGGGCGACTGACAGCTCAGTTAGGCAGTTAGGCGACCGCCTCTTGATTTCAACTCAGGTCATGATCTCGCGGTTGTGAGATGCTGCCCTGCATTGGGCTTTGTGCTGACAGCATGGAGCCTGCTTACGATTCTTTCTCTCCCTCTTTCTCTGCCCCTCCCCAGATTGTGCTCCCCTCTCTCTCTCTCTCTCTCAAAATAAATAAATAAATACACTTTAAAAAAAAGATTTGTGTATCTAGTCAAATTTCCTACTCTGTATATGTGCCTGAGTCAGGTATTGAATGGAAAAGAGTTGGGAAAACTACAATAAAATAGTAATTATTTACAGTGGCTTAGCCTAGTCTCCCCTCTCACCCTTGGCTCACGTTTTTGTACAGGACTCCCCGGAATTTTTGATTGGTGTACTCTAATCCAATAGGTCCTTTTATGTTGGCGTGCAATGACCAATAGAAACTACATGGGTGGGGGGTGCCTGGGTGGCTCAGTCGTTAAGCTTCCGACTTCATCTCAGGTTATGATCTCGCGGTTTGTGAGTTTGAGCCCCGCGTCCGGCTCTGTGCTGACAGCTCAGAGCCTGGATCCTGCTTCAGATTCTGTGTCTTCCTCTCCCTCTGCCCCTCCCCTGCTCATGCTCTGACTCTGTGTTTCAATAATAAACGAACATTAAAAAAAAAAAAAGAAACTACATGGATGATTCTAGACCCCCTAAAATTGCTTGTTAAATTTTGTCTTTATGCTTGTATTATTGTTTTCAGGAACAACCTTCATCAAACCCAAGAAATTACTTGTGATCCAAAATAAGGTGAAAAACCACACTTTGGCAGGGAGGGGTAAACTAGAGATCTGGGAAAATGGAGGGACATGGCTCTCTGTAGACCCAAATTTCTTTTAAAAATGCCTTTTTTTCCCTCAGAGCTCATGCCTTTCTTCCTACTGTTCCATAATATCTCTGTTTATTTAACATAATAAATGTTTTCAATTACAGCATAGAAGCTCTTGGGTGAACCTCTGTTATTTATCTAAATTAAGCCAAACATTTTCTAATTTCTTCTGAGGCCTTTTAAAGAATGGTTAGATGTTGGACCCGCTCTGGCCCCTTAGTGCCCTGCTGGCCTGTGGGAGATCACTGAATTTTTCATTGTGCTCTTGGGCTCCTCTATGTATGGGATGAGGTTTACACTGTATCAATTCAGAGTTCCTTGCTTTGTTAATATCTGTTTTTTGTGAACACATTACTTACTATTATTTCTTTATTCCTGCTCCCAATTAAAGTGACTCACTTCTACAGCTAATTTACTTATGGAGATAATAAAAAATGTAATTATTTAGAAATCTGGAGTCATCGGGATGGCTCATTCGGTTAAGCGTGGGACTTCAGCTCAGGTCATGATATCACGGTCTGTGAGTTTGAGCCCTGTGTCGGGCTCTGTGCTGCCAGCTCAGACCCTGGAGCCTGCTTCGGATTCTGTGTCTCCCTCTCTCTCTCTCTACCCGTCCTCCACTCTCACTCTGTCTCTCTCTCAAAAATAAATAAGCATTAAAAAAAATTTGAAATCTGGAGTTATTTTCTCTCTCAAATTTACTCCTTGGAAGAATACTTAACAAATTATACACATGTAATGGGAAGAATAATAATTAGTATGTTACTCAGATCACTTCCAAAATATTTTAAGACAACTTCTTGTATTGGACAATGCCCACAAATGTGGAAATTCAAAGCTCAACAAGACAGAGTTTACGATATGAAGAAACAGGCCGTCTAGAAAGAGAAACCGGCTTAAAACCAAATAATGATCATGCTATACCATAGCTCATAGTCCATTTTTAGTTTTTCCTGATTCTTACTTTTTCGTCAATAGTAGTTTTTCTTTGTCTATTCAGAGCAACTCTTTTGGGGGAGGAGTTTTTTTTTCTCCTCATTATTTACATTATAGAAGGACCACAGGAAAAAAAAATGTTAACAGGTGATTTCTTCTTCCCGCTTATAACTTACTGGACCCGGGTGGGACAATGACTCAAGATGAGCCAAGTAGTTTCTCTTTCACGTTGTTAGAACTACAATGGCTGTGAATGTCATGTATGACCAACCTGTGACATGTAAACTTGGAAATAGTAGTTCATATTCTTTTGGCCCAAGAACCAGAGAAATCCAGACACAGAGATAGGCTAGAATATGTACACAACAGGGGGGAGCTGAGAAGAAAGTACTGACGGAGTTTTTAGTTTCACTGTTTAACTCCACTCTTCAAAAGGCAGTAAAACCTGCACCAGACTATCAGTCTTCCCACCAGGTACCTACCTTTGTCCTTGTGACCACAAGCGAGAAACTTAAATTTTGTACCTCAGTTTCCTCATTTGTAAAAGGGAAATGATCGTAATAGTATGCTACTCCATGATAACACTATATATGACTGTGATAATTATAGTATGTTATCCCAGTAGAAATCCTATGGGTTTTGTTGCAAAGATTAAATGAGTTAATACATATAATGTGTTTAGAGCAGATCTTGGCACCTAATAAGCACTTTGATAAACGTGAGCAGATATTACTATTCTTGCCATTGGATTTCATGGGATAACTCTCAATAATTAAGATAAACTCCATCTTTTACTTTCTTGAGTTAGTTTCTGTCACAAAAAGCTTGAAAAATTGCCCATTCTATAAAGTTGTATATTGACATTGATGTTTTTACTTTAATTGGCAGCACGGGAGACAGCCTAGGCTGATGGAAAAAATGAACCTTGGCAAAATATTTCTCTAAGCTTCATTTTTCTCTTTGTTAAATGCAAGTCTTAGTAACTATTGCATAAGGTTGTTTTAGGATTAAATGATTTACAGTGTCTATCACCTGGCTTATTGTGAATAAGCAACAATTCATATGATATTATGCTTATTATTTTTGGTAGATTTATTCTAATTCATTCTGTATTTATGATTATCTGGGTAACTCTATTGTTGCTTGATTTGTTTGAATTTTGAGCTATTTCACCTCAAAATTGTTTGGGGCTTTTTAGCTAGTTATTTTAGGCCTTAAAATAAGCACTGTAATAAAGGAATTAAGTAATTTTACCCATTATGACTATTAAATGCCTAATTTTTTTGTCAATTTTCCAAGAATGACAGTTCAAGTAGGATTTAATGTTAACAGTTTAATCATTTCCTTATAGTTCCTACTCTTAATACACTTCCACGTCAATACATATTAGATAAGTTAGTAATTGTTCTTACAACTCTAAAATTTCAAAGTTCTTCTAGAAGAGAATTAAGATATTATGGTAATCAAACAGGCATTTATAATATAGTTTCCATTTTCTCTACATTACTTAAATTCTTTTTTTCATTCCACTTCTATTTATAATACTAGTTGCATCTTTCCTGTTGATGTTTACATTCAGGATTTCATTATTTTATCAGATCCTAAATCTTCTGAATCAACATATATCCGTATAGTTTTTATGTACCATAAATATTCTGAATCAACATATATTCGTATAGTTTTTATGTACCATAAATCTAAGAGGCCTACTGTTTTTAATGTTTTTATTTATTTTTGAGGGAGATTGAGAGCATGAGTGGGGGAGGTGCAGAGAGAGAGAGACAGACAGACAGACAGAGACAGAAGATCTGAAGCAGGCTCTGTGCTGACAGCAGACAGCCCAATGTGGGGCTTGAACTCACAAATGGTAAGATCATGACCTGAGCCAAATTCGACACTTAACCAACTGAGCCAACCATGCTCCTCCAAGAGGCCCAATTCAATAAATACCCTTGTACCCACAAGCAGAAATCAGTGAGGTCAAGAACTTTCGCATATAGTTCAAAACAAAGATGTTTTATAATTTTCAAGCATCAGATACTTGTAAGCATAAAGTGGCAACAAACAAAAGCTCTCTGATATTAAGAAAGATACTGGTAAAATGCCTCTTTGTCAATGAGGTATACAAAAACAAAATGACAAATTATTATGAATTTATTGAAATAAACAATACTCCATAAGAAAACCTATGGATTACAATTAAAACTGTACTCAAAGCAAAATAGATAATTAAAATTTATTTATTATTTAAAAAGAAATATACAAGTAAATAAATTTTCATGTTAATAAATTAGAAAAATAACTTATAATAAATTAAGAAGACATTAAAAAGTAAGTCCAAAATAAAGTAGTTTAAAAACAAAACACAAAGGGATTTAAAAATACAATGCCTGCACTTTCAACAATTCAACATATCAGTAAGAGAATTATTTCTAGTATTACAGGTCACAGTCAGCAAAATTGGTGAACTTCTTTTTGAAGACTTAGGTAGTACAATGAAGCAAGAATAGAATAAAAATAAGATATATAAGGAAAAAAATACAAAATTTTCCTTCATTTGAAGATGATATAACTCATTTCTAGAAAATGAAAGAAAATTTATTAAAACCTTATGAAACTGAATAAGACCATTTGGAATACTGGCTGTATATCAGATGAATATACAAAAGTCAATAACTTTCTCTATATTCGCAATAATCAGAAATTCAAGTGGAAAATTAGTACATCATTGACAATGGTAATCAAGATTATAAAACACTAATAAAGTTCTAAAAAGCTATTGGACTATAAAACATTATTGAAGAACATAAGAAATGTGAATAAATAGAGATATACTCCCACTGAACAGGAAGATCTGATTTTATAAAATCAAGTACAGATACTTTAATGAACTTGATTGAAGTATGATTATATACAGTAAAATGTATACATTTTAATTGTGTAGCCGATAGGTTTTAATGAATGTATACATCACTATAATTTCCACCTATTTTGAGATATGGAACATCTGCATCACATCAGTAGATTCTCTTGTGCCCCCTATAGGGAATGCTCCTCTTACAGGAAATCTCAGGAAACCACTGATCTGATTTCTATCAGTATAGATTAGATTTGGCATTTTAGAACTGCACATAAATATAGTAATATAACAGCTACTCTTGTATTTGGCTTCCTTCACTCTATATAAGGTTTTCAAAATTTATGCTCGTTATTGAATCCATGGTTGTATAAGTGGTTCATTCCTTAATTTGCGTATCTCATCATAAGATTATATAATGTTTCCACCTCCCTTCACCTGTTCATGGACAGTTTGGTAATTTCTAGTTTGGGGGCCTTATTAAAGTTGTTATTCTGATATTATACTTTAATGTATCATTCTTTTATGAGCATATTTGAACTGTTCTCTTGTGTGAATTCCTAAGAGTGGGATTACTAATTCATATAGTAAGTGCATTTTAAAATAATTTTACCTGGGGCACCTGGGTGGCTCAGTTGGTTAAGCATCTGACTTTGGCTCAGGTCATGAGATCACCGTTCATGAGTTTGAGTGCCCCGTCAGGCTATGTGCTGATAGCTCAGAGCCTGGAGTCTGCTTCAGATTCTGTGTTTCCCTATGACCCAGCAATTGCACTACTAGATATTTATCCAAAGGATACAGGTATGCTGTTTGGAAGGGGCGCATTCACCCCAATGTTTATAGCAGCGTTATTGACAATAGCCATAGTATGGAAAGAGCCCAAATGTCCATCAACTGATGAATGGGTAAAGAAGATGTGGTGTGTGTGTGTGTGTGTGTGTGTGTGTGTGTGTATATGTA
The DNA here is from genome assembly GCF_022837055.1 of Prionailurus viverrinus. Taxonomy (NCBI): domain Eukaryota; kingdom Metazoa; phylum Chordata; class Mammalia; order Carnivora; family Felidae; genus Prionailurus; species Prionailurus viverrinus. The sequence continues at coordinate 103,960,411 of NC_062565.1, forward strand.
CCATGGAATATTAGTCGGCAATCAAAAAGAATGAAATCTTGCCATTTGCAACAATGTGGATGGAACTAGAATGTATTATGTTAAGTGAAATTAGTCAGAGAAAGACAAATATTATATGACTTTACTCATATGTGAAATTTAAGATACAAAATAGATGAACATAAGGGAAGGGAAGCAAATATAATATAAAAACAGTATGGAGGATAAAACATAAGAGACTTAAATACATAGAAAAATTGAGAGTTGCTGGAGGGGTTTGGGATAGGTTAAATGAGCAGGAGGCATTAAAGAGGATGCTTGCTGGAATGAACACTAGGTGTTATATGTAGGGAATGAATCACTGGGTTCTACTTCTGAAATCATCATTGCACTATATGCTAACTTGGATATAAAATTAAAAGATAAAATAATTTTACCTAATTTATTGAAATATAATTCACATACCATGCAATTCACCCCCTGAAAGTTTACAGTTCAATGATTGTTAGGATATTCACAGATATTTGCAACATCACCACAGTAAATTATAGAACATTTCCTTCACTTTAAAAAGAAACCTTATGTGTCTTAACTGACCCTCCTCTGTCCCCTCCTACTTCTCTCCTCATCCCCAAGAAATCATTATTCTACTTTCTGTCTCTGTAGCTTTTCCTATTCTGGATTTTCATATGGATAGAATCGGGGCATATAGCTTTATGTGATTGGCTACTTTCACTTAGTTCAATGTTTAAGAAGTTTATCCACGTTGCAGTATGTATCAGACCTCCATTCCTTTTTATGGACAAATAATATCCCATTGTATGTATATAACGCATGTTGTTTATTCATTTATCCATTGATAAACATGTGGATTGTTTCTACCTTTTGACTATTATAAATTATGCTAGTATATGTGTTGTTATGTAAGTTTATTTGTGTAAACATGTTCTCATTTTGCAGGGGAATTGCGGAGTCATATGATAATTCTATTTTTAACCATTTGAGGGACTACCTTATTGTTTGCCAAAGTGGTTGCACTATTTTAAATTCCCACAAGTAATGTATGAGAATTCCCATTTCTCTACATCTTCACCAATACTTGTTACTTGATTTTTTGATCCTACCCATCCTAACTGGTATGAAGTGATATCTCATTGTGGTTTTGCTTAGCATGTGCCTAATGACCAATGATGCTGAGCATCTTTGCTTGTGCTTATTGGCCATTTGAATATCTGCCTTCCCTGGAAAATGCCTATTCTAATTTTTTCCCAATTGATTGCTTGGGTTATTTGTCTTCATATTAAATTGTGAAGGTTCTTTATATATTTCATGCAAAATCTGTCTTCAGATATATGATTGGCAAATGTTTTCTTCCATTCTGTGATTGTAACTGAACCCGAATTTGTCTGCCCGATGCACAGCAAAGAAAATCACTAAGACCTCAGGCATGCATCGAGGAAAGGGTTGATTCAAGAGGTAGCCAAACAAGAAGATAGGAGGACAAGACTAAAATCCCCCTTCCTGAAATGGGAGAGAACAAGTATTTTATAACCATAGGGGTTGAGATTACATACATATTGATGAAAAGGGAGGGCAAACTTACAACTATTCACAAGAAAAGATGGAGGATGCACACTGGGCAAACATATAGGTAACATGTATCTCATGTTCACTTTGAGATGGAGACAACATCAGAATGAGGCAAAATTCAGCCTCTGACATCAGGAGGACCTTAGGACAGGAGAAGGAGCTAAGGGCATGCTCTGAGAGCTGGTATAAACTGCATGAAGTCTTGGGCTAGTTATGTCAGGCAAGGTATGCAGGGCCTCGCTTGTTCATAGGCTTGAACCATGTCATTTGACCCTGAGTCCAAGCTTCTGCCTAGATAGCTGGTGAATTAGTTAGTGGAGTCTGAAAAGACACAATAGCTGATTAGGGAGAAACAGTTCTTGGAAAAACGAGCTTTAAATTTTTGCTAGTTTCAACCTCATTAACATGGGGCACAGTTTCATGATTGTCTTTTCACATTCTTGGTAGTGTCCTTTGAAGCACAAAGTTTTGAATTTTGATTAAGTTAATCTAATTTTTCTTTTGTTTGTGCTTTTGGTATCATATTAAAAAATGTCTTGATGATGATTATGTCTGTTTTGTTAAAAGATTTTTTTTTTTTAGTTTTAGCTCTTACGTTTAGGTCCTTGATCCATCTTAAGTTGATTTTTGTATGAAGTGCAAGGTAAGTGTCCAATTTCGTTCTTTTGCATGGGGACTTCCAGTTTTCCAATTCATTGAAAAGACTGTCCTTTGTCCATTAAATGGTTTGGGCACACTTACCAAAAGTCAGTTAGCCATAGATGTATGAGTTTATCTCGGAACTCTTAGTGCTGTTCTATTCATCCATGTGACCTTGCTTGTGTCAGTAGACTGTCTTTTCTTTTTTTTTCAGCTTTATTGAGGAATAATTGACAAAATTGTAACATATTTATTTTTTTTAATTTTTTTTCAACGTTTTTTATTTATTTTTGTGACAGAGAGAGACAGAGCATGAATGGGGGAGGGGCAGAGAGAGAGGGAGACACAGAATCGGAAACAGGCTCCAGGCTCCGAGCCATCAGCCCAGAGCCTGACGCGGGGCTCGAACTCACGGACCCCGAGATCGTGACCTGGCTGAAGTCAGACGCTTAACCGACTGCGCCACCCAGGCGCCCCAAAATTGTAACATATTTAAAGTGTACATTGTGAATATTAATATATGTATATATTGTGAAAGAATTCCTCCCATATAACTAATTGACACATCCATTACTTCCTATATATGTATGTTGGTGGCAACATTTAAGTTCCAAATGCTTAGCAATTTCAATTCTACAATACAGTGTTATCAGCTGTAGAACTATAGCCACCATTTAATACATTAGATCTTCAGGCGTATTCATCTTGCAGTTCAAAGTTTGTACCCTTTACCAGCTTCTCCCTATTCTCACCTCCCCCAACGGTGCTCCCATCCAGCCCCTGGCAACCACTTTTTACTCTCTGTTTCTAGTCTAGGAGCTTGAATTTTTTTTTAAGATTCCACATATAAATGATACCATTCAGTATTCAACTTAATGGAAGGATTTCCTTCTTTCTCATGGCTGAATAGCATTCTACCATGTGTGTGCGCATGTGTGTGTGTGTGTGAATGTACAGACAGATGTCTGTCTGATATTATGTTTTCATTTCCTTTGAGTATATACCTAGAAGTGGGATTGTCGGATAATATGGTAGTTCTATTTTTTTCTTAAGTTTTTATTTAAATTCCAGTATTGTTAACATAGTTTCAGGTATACAATATAGTGATTCAACACTTCCATACAACACCCAGTGCTCATCACAAGTGCACTCCTTAACCCCCATTACTTATTTTACCCATTACCCCACCCAACTCCCCTCTGGTCACCATCAGTTTGTTCTCTATCTTTGAGTCTGTTTCTTGTTTTGCTCCCCCCTCCCTTTTTTCCCCGTTCCTCATTTGTTTCTTAAATTCCACATATGATTGAAATCATGTATTTGTCTTTCTCTGTCTGACTTATTTTACTTAGCATAATACAATCTAGCTCCATCCATGTTGTTGTTGCAAATGGCAAGATTTTATTCTTTTTTATGGCTTAGAATATTTCAGTGTGTGTACACACACACACACACACACAGAAACATATATATATATATGCATATGGTAGTTCTATTTTTAATTTTTTTGAGGAACCTCCATACTCTTTTCCACAGTGGCTGCAACAATTTACATTCCCACCAACAGTAGACAAGAGTTCCCCTTTATCCATATCCTCACCAACACTTGTTATCCACTGTCTTTTTGGCAATAGACATTCAAGCGGTGGTAAAGCAATATCTCATTTTGATTTTTATTTGCGTTTTCTTGATGATTAGTGATGTTGACCACCTTTGCCTATACCTGTTGGCCATCTGTATGTCTTCTTTGGAGAAAGGTCTATTTAGTTCCTCTGCTTATTTTTAAATCAGATGATGGTGATGACGATGATGATGATGATGATGATGATGATTGCTCTACAGTTGCATGAGTTTCCTATATATTTAAGATATTAACTCCTTACCAGATATAATTTGCAAATATGTTCCCCCATTCCATAGGTTGTCTTTCCATTTTGTTGCTGTTCCTTTTCATTTTGTTGTTGTTCCTTTGCTGTGCAGAAACGCTATAGTTTGATGTAGTTCCATTTGATTAATTTTTTGCTTTTGCTGCCATTGTTTTTAGTGTCATATCCTAAAATGTTAGTTTTCCATCCTACTTATTGTTTAATTTTACTCTATATTTTCTTGCCTTTTAAAATAGAAACTTAGATAATTTTTTTCTAAATATTTATTTTCCTTTTCTTTTTATTCCCTCCCTTCCTCTTCCCTCCCCTCCTTTTTTCTTTCCTCCCCTTTCTTTCTTCCCTAATGTAAGTCTTTAAACTTCAGGTAATGCTTTAACTGCATACCCAGAAGTGTTGATTTTTTAATTGTCACTCATCTCCAAACGTTTTTTACTTTTCTATATCTTTTTTTAAATTATAGATCACTTGGGTTTTATATACTTTCCAAACATTTCAGGGTATGTAATTTTATTATTTAATTTATTTCTGTTGGGATTAGAGAATACATTGTGTAATATTTCAGTTTTTTATTGATTAAAATTATTTTATGGCCCATAATTTGGTCTACCTTCATTAATATTTTATGTTTACTTGAAAAGAATATGGATTCTGCAGAAGTTGAACTGTCTTTTTAAAATTTTAATTAAAGGGTAATGGGTGATAGAGCTTTTCAGATCTTTTGTATTCTGATTTTTTTTTCCTAAAATTTTTTATTGACTACTGAGATAAGGGTGATGTCTTAGTCCATTTGATGTGCTATAACAGAATACCATAGACTGGGTGGCTTATAATCAACAGAAATTTATTTCTCACATTCTAGAGTTTGAGAAGTTCAAGACATCAGTAGGTTTAGTGTCTGATGAGAGCCTACTTCATAGTTTATAGATGGCCATTTTGATGTGTCTTCACATAGTGGAAAGAGTGAGAGTTCTCCTGGGTCTCTTCTAAGGGTACTCATACAATTCATGGAGCTCTGCTCTTATGACCTAATCACCTCCCAAAGGCCATACCTCCAAACCATCACACTGGGAACTGGGTTTCAACATATGAAATTTAAGGGGGTACACACATTCAGACTATAGCAAGTGATAGTTTCTACAACTATGGCTGTGGAAATTTGTATTATTTCCATTTGCTTTAACTTTTTTTTTTTCATAAAATTTGAAACTTTGTTACTAAGTGCATATATATTTTTGGTTGATATGTGCTTCTTAGAAATTGGCCCTTTTACCTCTAAGAAATTACTCTCTTTATATTTTGTCTTGAAATATACTTTCTTTAATATTAAGGTAGGCATGCAAGCTTTCTTTTGCTTCCAGTTGCATAGGTAAATATTTTTCATTTGAGAACAAACTGATGGTTACCAGCAGGGAGGCAGGAGCGGTCAGGGTGAAATAGGTAATGGGGATAAAAGAGTGTAATTATCATGATGAGCACTGAGTAATGTATAGAGGTGTTGAATCACTGTATTGTATACCTGAAATTAATATAACACTGTATGTTAACAATACTGGAATTAAAATAAAAAATGATTTAAAAACTAATGTATTTGTGATGTTATTTATGAAGTATTTCTCTGGTAGACAACATAGAGTTGATTCCAAATGATTATCTTTGCCTTTATGCCTTTATGCTATTAGTTTCTCTGAAAAAGTTTTCATTTCACTCTCATTATGCAGAGTATTTTCATTGCATTAGAATTTTATAGACTTGTTTTCATTTCAAGTATTCCATTCCTTTGACATCTGGCTTCTATTATTTCTAATGAGAAATCACAGTATTTTTTTTTTATCATTGTTCACCATAAGCAATATGCCTCTTTTTCTCTGGCTATTTTGAATATTGTTTCAGTATTATTTCTTTATTTTTTCAGGTGTTTATTCTGTGATGGCCCTAGGTATTGTTTAGTTTGAATTTATCTTGTTTTCAGTTTGCCAAGCTTTGTGGATCTACAAATTAATATTTATCATCAAAATTTTAAATAACTTTGGTCTTTGTTATTTCACATATTTTTGCTGTCTTCACTCTATTTCTGGGATAACTGTTAACATATGTATTAAACCTGAGTAGAACTTCTCAACTGATAGAGCAAAGAAATACACGCATGTAAGCCAGAGTTCCTTCTAAATGTAATAACCTTTATCTATTTAAAACTAAATATGACTTCTTACTGATGTCTCCAACTCTAATACATTAACATCTGGATCATTTAGCCTCTTCCTCTTGCTTGCTGGCAAATTCCTATGTCATAAGTGAGAAATCTGGCTCTCCCCATCTGTCATCCTTTTATTTAATCATTCACTTCCGGTATACACATACAGCAGTGTCAAAAGTTTTAACCCATACTCCTGTAGAGAAAAACATTATCGACTATAGTACAGCACTTACACACAATTATTTTGTTTTGGTCTTCCGGACTTCACTCCTTTTCAGTTACTTAGGTCAGTGCCTTTCTTTCCCCACTTCCTTCAGTGAGACTAGTGCGTCCCTTCGTAATAAAGTTAGATTCTCGTGTCAAGTCTACATTCCTTCCTGGAATCATCTAACCTCCTTAATACATTTATAATTTTGTATACATTAAGAGTCATTTTTTGTGCTGTAAATTTCTACAGGTTTTGAAAATGCACAAGTTCATGCATCACTATTACAGTTATCATACGAGGAGAGTTTCCCCATTGTAAAAACTCCCTGTGCTTCGTATATTCAATCCTGTATACCTCCTTCACTCCACACTGAATCTCTGACAACCACTGATCTATTTGCCATATTAATAGTTTTGCCTTTTCCAGAATGTGTACAGATAGATCATATAGTATGTATCCTTTTCAGATTGGTTTCTTCCACTTAGGAATATACACTTAAAGTTCTCACATGTCTTTTCATTTTCAAATGACCTACCTCATTTCTTTTTGTTACTAAATAATTTTTCATTTTATATATGTACCACAGTTTTACTTTTCCATTCACCTATTGAAAGGCATCAGTTTTTCTGCTTCCAGGTCTTGGAAATTATGAAGAAACCTGCTATAAGTATTCATGTGCAGGTTTTTGTATGAATATACTTTTCAAATCTATTGGGTAGATATCTAGCAGTGTGATTGTTGGGTCAACTGGCAAGATGATAGCTTTTTAAGAAGCTGCCTAAGTATCTTCCAATGACTGTACCATTTTGAAGTTCCACTAGCCAAGAATGAGCTTTCCTGTTGTTATATATCATCCAGCATTTGATATGGTCAACTTTTTAAAATTGGATTTTAGCCATTTTATACTTGAGTGGTTACATCTCATTTTTGTTTTAATTTTCAATTTCTATATAACTAATGATTTTAAGTATATTTTTATATGCCTTTTTTGCTATATGTGTATCTTCGTTGGTGAGGTGTCTCTTCAGGTATTTTTTGCCCATATTGTAATTGCGTTTTTGTTTTTATATGGTTGAACTTTAAGAGTTCTTTGCATATTTTAGATATAAATCCTTTATCAAATACGTGTTTTGCAAATATTGCTTCCACTTCTATGGATTGTCTTTTCATTCCATTAAGAGTATCTTTCGTAGAGCTGAAGTTTTTAATTTTAACAAAATCTACCTTATCAATTTTGGTTTTTTGTGTATTATGTTTGATGATGTATCTAAAACACTACTGCCAAAAGGTCAGCTAGATTTTTACCTCTTTTTTTATAGAAGTTTTATACTTTTTGATTTTACATTTAGGTTTATGATATATGTTGAGGTAATATTTAGGAAAGATGTAAGGTCTGTATAGATTAATCTTTTTAATATATACATCCCGCTCTTCTGACATCATTTGTTGAAAACACTTTTTTTTTCCATTGCCTTTCTTTTGCTACTTTGTCAAAGGTCAGTTGAATATAACTGTGTTGTTGTATTTTGGAGCTCTCTATTGTGTTCCATTGGTTTATGTGTCTACTTTTTTGGTAATTCCCTGCTGTCTTGATTACTGAAGATTTAGAGTGAGTTCTGTATTCAAGTAGTGTCAGTCTTTCAACCATGTTCTTCCATATTGTGTTGGTTATATGGATATTTTATCTTTTAGCATACAATTTAGAATACAACAAAGAACTTGCTAGATTTTGACTGATATTGCATTGACTCTACAGATCAAGTTGGGAAGTATTTAAATACAGAATATTGGGGCGCCTGGGTGGCGCAGTCGGTTGAGCGTCCGACTTCAGCCAGGTCACGATCTCACGGTCCGTGAGTTCGAGCCCCGCATCAGGCTCTGGGCTGATGGCTCAGAGCCTGGAGCCTGTTTCCGATTCTGTGTCTCCCTCTCTCTCTGCCCCTCCCTCATTCATGCTCTGTCTCTCTCTGTCCCAAAAATAAATAAACGTTGAAAAAAAAATAAAAAAAAATAAATACAGAATATTGTGCTTCCAATTTACAAAAATGGAATCTCTCTACATATGTTTAGATCTTATTTGATTACTTTGATCAGAGTTCTGTTGTTTTCCACATAGAGATTCAGTGTATATGTTGTTAGACATATACTTAAATATATTTCCTTTTTGTAGTGCAATTGAAAATGATGTGTTTCTGTTTCCTTTTGTTGTTGTTGTTGTTTTCTTTGTCTTCCAAACTCCAGCCAACTAACTTTTGTACTTTTGTATATTTACAAAATCACAATCGTGTGACCTTGCTGAAATTGCTTTCTAGTTCTGGAAGGGTTTGTTTGTTTGGTCAATTATTTGAGATTTTTCTACACGCACAATCATGTCATCTGCAAATAAAGTCGGTTTTATTTTTTCTTCTCTATCCACATAATCTTTATTTCTTCTTCTTATCTATCTTGTCTTGGATATTGCCAACTGCTTCTACTGCTTTTATTGATATGATGGTATGGTTTTTACTCTTTAGCTTGTTGATATGATGGATTGATTTGCTGGTTTTTAAATTAAATTTAATAGATTTGTTGACCTAAAATAAATCCCACTTTATACATTATTGGATCAGTTTCCATTTTTTTTTTCATTGCAAACACTTGCACCTATATTTTTGAGAACTATTGTCCTGTTTTTTTTTCTTTTCTTGTAATGTCTATGGAGTTTTTGCATTAGTATAAAATTGCCCTTATGGAATGAATTACAAATTGTTCCCTCTACTTTTTTTTTACTAACTTAGACTGTACAGAATTAGTCTAATATCCTCTTTAAATTCTAGGTAGAATTCATCATTGAAACCATCTGGGACTGAAGCTTTTTTTGGAAGATTATAGATTTTCAGTTATGTTTTAAATAAACATAGACCTAATCAGATTAGGTGAACTTTGATAGTTTGTGTATGTCAAGGAATTTGTACTTTTCACCCAGGTTATCAGATAGTTGGCATAGGTTGTTTATAACATTCTTTTATCATCCTTTTAATATCTATGAGATCATATTGATGCCTCCTCTTTCATTTTTAATATGAATAATTTATTTATTTTCTCTTTCTCTTTCTCTTTTTTAGCCTGGCTGGAGGTTTATGGAGAACACACTAGAAGTATTTCAAAATGATTAACTTTTCCCTCCTTGCCAGAAACATGAGGGTTTTTTCTTGGCTTTTCACCATGGTACCTAGTGTTGTTCCTGAAATTAAGACCCATGAAGGTGTGGGCTACCCCAAAGACTACAATCCCCAGGCATTTCCCAGTCTTATGTTAGTCAACACTTAGTCTCTAGCAATTCATTAAAGTTACCATTTAAGAGTTACTACTAGTTTGGGGTGGCTGAGTGGCTCAGTCAGTTGAGCCTTGGACTTCAGCTTAAGTCTTGATCTCAGAGTTCATGGGTTCAAGCCCTGCATTTGGGCTTTGTAATGACAGCACAGAGCTTGATTCAGATTCTCTGTCTCCCTCCCTGCCCCTTCTCCACTCACTTTCTCCTTCTCTCTCTCTCTCTCAAGAATAAACAAACAAACAAACAAAAAATACTTACTAATTGTTTAAGGGCCCAGCAGTTTCTCCTCCAGGTAAGCTCATATCAGCTGTGATTTTTCATATTTGCTTCTTTCTCCAGGTTTCTGTGGTTTGTCCTGTGACCTCAAATCTCTGATACAGGTTCAAGAAAATATACTGATTTTCAGTTTGTTGAGCTTTCTTTCTTCTATGGTTAAAAGTGAAGATTTCCAAGTCTTCAACATGTCAGAGCTGACACTGAGAATGTAATTTTATTTTGCCAAGTATTTACATATACTTTAAAATATTTGTTCACCGAATCCAACAGCTAGGTATATCTGAATCATCTTAGGACTGGATCCTGCTTATGACTTTTTAAATTTAAATTAATTATTTTTTAATCATAGATTAAAAACTACCTGGGCCTTTCCTTGTCCAGTAATATTTGACTGTGTACTTTACATCATTGACAAGATATAAAGACTTTGGATCTTTTATTTTCCTTTAAATAGTGTTTGTTTTATTTAAGTAACTAGTTCAATAAATGACATGTCATCTTGATCTCATGTAAGTTTGTTTATATGTTGTGTTAGTGCATATATGTACCATCATCAAGATGTTCTTGCAACCCTTCCTGATACCATTGAATGCCCATATTTCCTGTCCCCCGTGGTTATTATCAAGGTTTATTTTAAGGCTTTGTTCAAGCAGATCTACCTACTGAGTACCTTGTTCTAGGGAATATTTCTTAAACTTAAAGCACATTACTCCTCATATTTCAGCTGGGTGCTCAGTGTGGTTGAGAAGTTTTAACAAGGTCTCTATAGTCTGGCAGCGCCAGATCTTCAGTGTTCCCTGGCACTGACCAGCCATTTCAATCTCTCTCTCTCTCTCTCTCTCTCTCTCTCTCTCTTTTTTCCCCCAAACTCATAGCAACTACTCTACTCAACCTGAAAATGCACAAGATAGCCCCTGGTAAAGGATATATGGGCAAATCTGGTCTCTAATTTAGCTTCTTCTCCAGTGTTCTGCTTTACAGGTCCAAATGCTTCAACTACCCTGAATTTTGTCTTCGATCTTCTCAGATAAAGATGATTTCCATGTTCAGCTTTGATTCCTGGCCAAAGAGACAAGGATATTTATTGCATAAAATATTGACACTCCATCCCAAATGGAAATATGTATGGCTATCAAATGATCATGATTAAAAAGATTATGGTATACACTTTACCCTTTAATAACTTGGGCATTATGAGTTCTGACCGCCTTTTTGGTAAAAAAATTGTGTATCACTTATAACTCCCCCAAAACATAACTACTAATAGAGTACTATTCACTAAAAGCCTTACTGGTAACATGAACAGTCAAATAACACATATTTCATATGTCATATAAATATATATATATATATTATATGATGTAATTTTACAATACAGTAAGCTAGAGAAAAGAAAAAGTTATTTAGAAAAACCTAAGGATCAAAAAATAAATTTACTGGACTGTGTTGTATTTATTGAGAAAAAAATCATGTATAAGGATACCTACACAGTTCAAACCCATTTTGTTGAGGGTCAACTGCATATACATTATTAAGATGAATGAATTTGATCTTTTATATATTTAAATGAGGAATAATTATAATATAATTATAAGTTAAAATGCCAGATATAGAATAATAATCCAAGTATGATAACATTAGAAATTTGAAAATGCACACACACACACACACACACACACACATACACATATACACACATTCCAACAGAAACAGAGAAATCTGTTGAATGGTATAACCCAAATGAACAGATACCTTTGTACTAGTGTGTGGGGACTCCAACACCACAGGGCAATATTTTGTAATGAACTAGAGACCTCCATGCTTTAGTAATGTGTACAGAATTTATCTTGAATCGATGCTATTTTAACAGTGAAAGTGAGTGTTACTTATCAATAATTGAGCGTGAAAAATAAGCATGAACTAGAGCTGTCCTGGGAAAACTAAGATGTATGATAACCACATATAGGAATGAAGTTTGATACAAGGATTAGTCTGTATCCAATTCTATCCTTCCATTGGTGCCATAGTGGCCTCTCACCAATTTCCAAAAAGGAAATATCCTATCAGTATGATTTTAAGTCACTTTTTGTAATTTTAATATAAACATAAGATATAATTCTCCAGTCAATTTTTATCTTTGATTTCCTTTACAATTACTCTTTATGCTCTTTAAATTTTATGCTCATTGGGAACGTCACCATTTTAAATCATACAGTGTGGTCAAAATGTTAAGATCAATAGGTCCTTGGGTAAATGTAGAGGGTAAAAGAAGCTACAGGTTCATTTTAGACATATGTGCTTAACATGTTCCTTTCCAAATGCAATTCTCTGTATATAAAAGAAATAAGCATACTTTTATCAATGTAAGAAAGGTTTTCTGATTCCAGATGCTTCTCGACAAGTGAAATCCTTGTGTCTCCAGAATCTAGAAAACAGTGTTCATAATATTAGAACTTAAAACACTTGGCCAACTTAATTCTTAGTCACGTTGTAGTTAGCAAGTGATTATAAGACAAGGAGTACCTATGAATAAAAAAATTATATATTCACACCAATAGAAAGACTATATTAGAATTTCATATATGGATGTAGGTATGATTAATAAGTATGAGGACCTATAGTAAGTGTTATAGGTGAGGATCAGAATAAGTAGGTCTCAAGAAAGATATTGTCATTGGGTTGAATATAATTTGTGCAGAATTGACCTAGGGAACAAGAGTTGAGTAAGCATTAGTAGATGTGAAAATTTGCTTTGTTTGTGAGAAAGGGAACAGTAGTCGATGACGACATCTGTCGATTGTTACTTTCTCTATACGACCCATGGAACCTATTGAACACTTTAGAAATAGATCTGATTTAATTTTTTTTTTTTAACAACGCTGCAAATTGTGAATTGTTCCCATTCTACGGAAGCTTTCATTAAATGATTTGCTTGAGTTCACACAGTTAGCATTTGGGGAGCATCATTGACATTGAAACCTGGGACCATTAGGCTCAATAATCTGTGTCTGCTAGCACACGGGCAAAAGAGGCTGTGTAGCAGAGCAAAATAATTATACAATTTACTTGTTTTGTTTTCTGATACTCAGATGATTTCCCATTCATTACATTTTTTATTTAAAGTTCAATTCTGTGGCAGGCTTTTCCGCAAAAATTTTTCCTTCCTTTTCTTTCATTCAAGGAAAAAAAAAAGCCAAGCATACCTTTGGATCAGGATCTCATATACTTCTAGTATCTACTATATCAAATGACTCTTCATTAAGTTTGTTCTGTGTTTATAGAATAGTACACGGATTAACCTGAGAGTTACACTTCCATTGCCTAAGCAATTTCTATTTGTACTACAATATTTAGAAGTAGTGGAAATATTTGAAGAGGGTGTTTAAGAAAATCAATCAGTCAAACTACCCAATAATGAACGCCTGAGTAATGTGAGCATTAATCACAAGTACACTGGTTTCTCCATGGAGGGTGGAGAGTGGGGATTTGAACTAAATTACAAAAGAGGAATAACACTATTTTAAACGCTTCTCTAATAACATAATCCAAGAACAAGTTAGAGCAATGTAAAAATAAAGCTCCAAGATATTAAATAATTATTTTCATATTCAGCACTTTCCTTTATCTTTTCCATGTGAGAAACCGTCAACTGAGAAAATCACATAAGGAAAATTATGAAGTGTTTTAAGAAAATATGCAGTGTCCATGGTAAGTTCCTCACTGACCTTAAAACTTGAGCCTGCAAAAGCAAAATAAATACGCTGAGCAGGATTAAATCTGAGTAGAGATTGAATGTTTTAGTCCCCTCATTTTGATACATAAAACAAAATAAAGAAATATGGATTTCAAATATCCAAACTGGAGGCATCTGAGAGAAAATGTGACTATTGTCATTTTGCAAATCTGCGTTTTTTTAAATGTCAGAGTCATTTTCTAATCTTACTCCTCTTACTTGAAAATGATGCAACTAGAGGCATCCAGTTATCCTAGAAGTGGCATAGAAACATTTTTTAAACTATCTGTGCATATAAATGTAGTAATGTAATACAATGACAGCCATAATGATTGATAGAAACTTATATGGCAGAAGACAAGATATATAATGATGCATAGTTATGAAATGCTATAATGTTTTTTCTGAGTTCCATGGTTTGCTCAAAAGCAGTGTGCAAGCATGTAGAGGGTTTGTTACAGACAGAGAGAGAGAGAGAGATAGAGAGAGAGAGGCAGACAAACATAGTGACGATAATAATACAGTAAATCAGAAGTTTAGCTTTTGAAAAGATAAAGTAAAAATGAGATTCTTCAATTGATTTTTAAAAATTTGATGTTGTTTTCATGAATTTTCAGAATACATATTTTTTTAGATGTGAAGTAGATGAATTTGAAAGGAACCAGAGTTAACTGGTTCTTAGATTTCCTTCTTAGAGAAAGTATAATAAATGCTACAAAAAATAATGGGAGAAGTAAAAAAAATATGAGCAGATTATAATAAATCTAGAGTTTCATGTGCACATATGTGTGTATACCTGTATGTGTATGTGTGCATATATATATATATATATATATATATATATTTGTGATTGTATATATATTTATATATGTATAAATTTCAATATTGCTAATTTTTTGTTCTTAGTCCTCCTAAAAAGTTACAATTTTGGAAAAGGTATTGTAGCTTTATTTCGCTAATTTTTTGTTCTTAGTCCTCCTAAAAAGTTACAATTTTGGAAAAGGTATTGTAGCTTTATTTCTGCCTTATATTTTATAACGTCTCCACAAAAGAATATTCCACCATATTCCACTTAAATCTTTTTATGTGCCCAGTGCCACCCATCTTAACCCTCAAGGTCTCCTTTCTACACCAAACAATTCTTCACGTTCAAGGAGACGCACTAGAATCTATACTTATTTTCTCATGCTCATGATTCTAAAGAAAAAAATAATTAATTGCTTAGTCATTTCCATGTAATTATTGTATTATATTAGCTATTCCCTCAACTTATTCTTTTAAATAACAAATAGGCTCATTTCTTTTCTCTTAGCTTTTCACATATTTTCAATATTTTTACATTTTCAAGACTGAAATAAAAATTGGAATTTCAAATATTTCTCCCAGGTATGTTTATGCATTTGTTTTTATTCCCTTTCTGTTTTCTCTTCCTTCCCCAAATATATTTCCTTGGCTTCTCTGGCTTGTACTAACTTTTCCTCTTAGGAAGTAAGGGTCACATAGTCCTCATTATAGATCATAATGTAAGAGAGTCCAATTGAAAAAGTGTATAACAATTAAAGAATTCATAATAAAGGCAGGGAAATATAATGGAAAGAGCACAAATTTTGAAGTCAGGAAAAGAAAGTTTACTTTTGCCATTCACTAAGTGTTATTTTCAGCAAATAACTCAAACTTTGTGACTTTTGCTTTATCAATATGAGAAAGCAGAATGACAATACATACTTCAAAAGATCACTGGATGAATTCAGTGAGAGACATAGATGCTTGATAAGTGAGAGTTAATATTATTATATAAAAATATGGACCTTAAACTCACCATCGTTTATTAAAGTTAATGAAATCTCATTTATAATATGGTACATTAACATTTTTTAATTAATATGATGAGTTGAAATTCACTTAGTCTCTTTGGCCTGCTATAAAAAACACCTGCATAGCTTAAAAACAACAAAAATGTATTTCTCACAATTCTGGAAGTTAAGTCCAATATCAAGGTACTGGAAAGTTTTGTGTTTGGTGAGTCCCTGATTTCTGGTTCACAGATGACAGTCTTCTCATTGAGTCTTCACATGGTGGAAGGGGTGAATTAGCTCTCTGATGGCTCTTTTATATTTAAAGGCACTAATCCCAACCATAAGCGTTCTATGGACTTATGTCTATGAATTTATCTATTCTGCATATTTCATATAAATGTAGTCATGTAATACTCTGTGTCTGACTTCTTTTACTTAGCATAATATTTCTAAGGTTTGTCTACTTTGCAGCATTTATCAGTACTTTCCTTTTTATAGGTGAATGTGTACATATACTACAATTTATTTATCGATTCATCTGGTGATGGCAATTTGGGCTGTTGCTACATTTTAAAATATGGAAGTACAATGTTGATCCTCTAACAGTTAAAGCCTTGTGAAAGAGACTGATATCTCGATCTGTTTCTGTCTCTTTCTTTCCTATATTCATTAACGGAAACATGTGTCAGTAAAGGAGCCAGATTTCTACCCCTGAGTCAAGAATAGTAAGCTACTGATTTTCAGCAGTGGTTTCAGAGTTATTCCGTTGAGAATTTATTCTGATAAGTACATGAGCATTTTTAAAAATTGCTGTCTCATCTCCACCGACTACCTATAGCTTTTCTATTCTTATATGTCACCAAACTATATTTCTTTTCACCAGCATATCTTCCTTTTCAAGAAATACTGCCATAGCAGTGATTGTTGATTAAATTGAGCCAAACGTTACAAAGAAGCTTGAGAATCACTATTAAACCTGTAACTTTACGATACATCTTTAAAAATGTAGGAATCTGTCACTTTTGCAGAAATAAATGCATTAATTTATCTATTTGGAATTTAGTGGTGTTTCAAAAAGCATTTAAGCTTGAGCAAGATGAGAATGTGGTGTGAGTGTTGGTTTTTTTTAACAGTATATCATTTTTTCTTTTAAATTTTTAATGTTTATTTTTGAGAGAGAGAGAGAGACAGACAGAGTGTGAGCAGGGGAGGGACAGAGAGAGAGAGGGAGCTACAGAAACCGAAGCAGGCTCCAGGCCTTGAGCTGTCAAGCACAGAGCCTGACACGGGACTTGAACTCAAGAGCAGTGAGATCATGACCTGAGCTGAAGTCAGATGCTTTACTGACTGAGCCACGAGGGCGCCCCAACAGTATATCATTTTGAAGCCAGTATGAAACCACTGTTATCACTGTTTGATAATTTACTTGTTCTACAGGAAGTTGAATGGTAATAAAATTAAAAAGAGAGAAAGAAATGTTGTAAAAGTGGTAATTCATACTTCGGGGGAAAGAAGTGGGAGTTTTCATTAGATTATGGGTATAATAGTTAGACACACTGTCTAGTCCTCTGGTTAATTACCCCTGATACACTTTGAGCTTGTATGATAACACTAACCTGAACAATGAGGCCTAACGAGATTTTATTCTTACCCTCCAAATTATTTAAGGTTTTGAATCATTTACAATAGAAAAGTATACTTTTATTTTAAAATGTTTTTGTCAAAGATTGTTTTTTTTTAAATTTTTCTTCTTTTTCAATGCAAAAATTGCCTCAAAATATTTTGAAGATGTATCATCCAAGAAATGATTTAGAACACTGATGCCACATGGATAGTTTTACCATTTATAGACTACAGTATCTTTCTAAAAGTCAAGCTTTTAGCAATTAAGTTAAAAGTCTTGGGGAAGTATTTTATTATACTAAACATACCTGAGACAGTTGAAATAGTAGGTTAGTCAAATGGAAAAAAATATTTAACAAAAGGTAAAGTTTCTCATTTTAAATGTCAAATTGTTTTCAATCTCATATTTTATTAGGAACTTAAAAGAGTCCTTGGCCTCCTACTTTTTTTTCTATAGATTTTAGTATCATTCATATACAAATGAATACTGGAAAGAGACACATTTATTTTTCTTTCTATTAATGTAATAGCCCCAGTAAAATTAGAATTTATCACGGGAGATGTCTCCTAAGAGATATATGAACAATTGCTTCCCCTTAAACTTGCACTCTCTTTCTTTTTACAAGAACTTTTTTACATTTTCCAGTCCCCTCAAATTTCTGACAGAGAAGCTAGAAGCCATGAGAAGCTAGGATTCTTAATATCACCTCTATTAAACATGCAAGTCTACCTTACTAAATTTATCCACCATTTTCTTCTGTGCTGATAAAATTACAGCACCTCTTTCCCACCTGTGTTTTGCGAACTAAGCCCTCACACCTTCACTCTCTACTAATACTTATCCCTTCTTTCTTTCGTGTATGTAACGTGTTTCTTTTTAATAATTTTTAAATGTAATCAAGTATTTCTTATGCAAGCATTTGAAAAGATATCAACAAAAAGATTAGTAGAATCAATGACTACTCCAGTCCTTCCCACTGTTGTTTAATCTCATCCTACTTTTTCGAGGTCAACTTTTCGTAAGAGAGATCTATGTTTACTATCTCCATTTTGTCACCAATCACTGAATCCTCAACCCTTCGGTTTGATTCACATTTCTCATTTCATCCTGTGGTGAACTGTGACTACAATGTCATTTGGTCTAATGAACATTTTTCATTATCAAGTTTATGGGAGCTTTCAAAAGCATTTGACATTGTTGGCCTTACCCTTTGTCTCTAGACACTCTATTACCTTAGCTTACTTGATATAAAACAATATCTTAACATTTCTTCTATTTCTTTATATGTATTGCCTTCCTCTTGTCTGTAGGCTCATCTTTACCAAGCTTTATAAGTTGAAGTTCTTCAAGATTTTTTTTCTACCTCCTATCTTTTCACTCCATATGTTATGCCTAGGTAATGGCATTCATAACAATGGCTTAAATTTTCATTTTCATGAAGGAAGACTTATGACTTTTTATATACAAACTATACCTCTCCTCTGAGCACCAGACCCATGTATCCAGTTACTCACATGACATTTCTACTAGATATCTACTAGACCTCTAGAAAAATTTAAATCAAAACTTTTCAAATTGAACTTTATGATACCTCCCCTTTGGTTCCGGGAGCTAACCCTCATCAAGGGGCCTTTCTCAATACCGGTCTCTCCCTTTTCATCCACATGTATTATATACAATCCTATTGTTTCTGCCTACTAAGGAACTCTTGAGTCAACCCACCTCTCTGCCTCTCCATTTCCATAACTATGGTCCAAATGACAATAATTTCTCATATAAAGGACAGCGATAGCCCCTTTACTTCACTTATTGGATCATCTCATGCCAGCCTCACTGGCATCTCCATAGCCAGCCAAAGTGATTTTTCCAAAACATAAGGCTGATCATATCACTCATATGGTTAAAAGAATTCTAAGAATCAAATAAAGATTTCTGTAACTTAGCTTTGTAAGCCACTTCCTATATTCCTGGTCTTACTTTACAATATGCTTTTCACAAGACTGGTTTATACCTAAAATCTACTATTTTCTAGATGTGCCTATATTCCATTATAACACAAATTGTTACCCTTGATACTTCTCTTAACCTAATCTCTGTTCTTACCTAGTTATTTCCAGCATTTCCCTGGATTATAGTTCAGCCAGATCCTTTTCAAAGAGGGCTTCTCTATCCTTACTGACTAGATAAGTTTTCTTCATTGCAAGTTTGTAGAATACTTAGTAACCCACTCAAAATGTTTGTTGCATCTAAATTCTTAAAAATAAATATTTGAATTTTACATTACTATCTGTCTATTCTACTACACAAACCATGAGAGCAGGTTCTGTGTCTCCCTGTACTCATCATGGAAACTTCAGTATTTAGTAAAGTACCTAGCACTTAATAGGCCCTCAAGAAAATTTTCTGGGTGATAAAATAAATGAATGAATGTTGGATGTTATACTTAGGAGAATGGAAATTCTGATACTGAGAAGGAATTGTTATTATAACTGTTAACCTGACAGAAATTCAAGTTAAAATTAAGAACAATGACCAAGTCTGGAAGTGTGATAAGTATATCACTATTTGGTTTTGTTAAATCTACATCTCAAACAATAGTATCATTTAGGTGTAGCATGTTAGAAAAGTTGTATATGATGAAGACAAAGTGGGGGCACTTCTAAGAAAGACAGTGAAAGGGATTAATGAGTTAGAGTGATTGATTCACGTGGGTAGAATAGTGACAATCAGCTCAGCACTGAATGTGAAATTGGGTTCTTTGTAGACTACACAGGACAGAGCTTGTTTTCTGTGCTATAAGTATCCACTCTATTGTAATTGTGATACATTTCATCAAATTAGACTGATTGCAACTAAAGTAATTACACTTTAAAAGCAAGGCTCAAAGATGGTTTAAAGAAAATATAATAACCATCTGTAATTATTGGAGGCACACCAACACCAATTGAAAATAGAAGGTGTTGGATAGAAGAATTAGTTCTAAAATTAATAAAATGAAATTAGACTTGAGAAATTTTCAACAAAACATAAAATTCCTTTCCAAATATTGGTTTTCCTAATATGAGTGAATGCTCATAGTATCTATTATATTTAAATCATTGAAAGGAATAGCCAGACTGAGGTGGTATTGAGTATGGGGCCTAAAACTCAAAAAATAAGTATATAAATAAACATATAAATATATAAAAATTAAATATAAATAAAGCAAATATTAGAAAGATAGTGCTGCTCATAATGTTTTACTTTCAAGTATGACTTTCCCTATAATTTTCAAACATTGGGTCCTTATAAATATTTACTATAGGGGCATCTGAGTGGCTCAGTCAGTTAAGCGTCCAACTTTGGCTCAGATCATGATCTCACAGTTTGTGAGTTCGAGCCCCACATTGGGCTCTGGAGCTGACAGCCCAGAACCTGGAACCTGCTTCAGATTCTCTTCTCTCTCTCTCTCTCTCTCTCTCTCTCTCTCTCTCTCTTTCTCTCTGCCCCTCCCTTGCTCTCACTGTCTCTCTCTCTCTCTCTCTCTCAAAAATAAACATGTACAAATGTACATCTTAAAAATATTTACTATATTTTAAGTTAACTTTAATTCTACTTTGTAAACATTTTTACATTGGAAAATTAGAAGTATCTGATGACAAAAATAAAATTTAATTGCTTTATTAGAGCAACCCCCCACCCGTGTTCATCAGAAGAGATTTTTGATCTTAGCTGCTAAGACAAATGTCTAAAACGTATTTTAACATTTTATATGAGAATTTTATATTTATCAATATTTGAATGTTCTTGACTTTTGTGTTCACATATTTCTTGTCTCTCTGTTTGTCAGGTTCGATTCCAACTGCCATTCTTTTCCTGGTACGATGACAAAAATAGAATCACTCTGAAACACATAGATGAACAAATATTCCATGGAGAAAATTAATCTCTTTGTCTTCTTCTTGGACACTAGATCATATTTCCCAGACGTGTAGCTGTGTTTGGTCATACAAGTAAGCTCACACCAGTAGAATGTTAGAGAAAAGTGTATGTGCAACTTTCGTCTCACATATTAAGAGATAATCTAGAGCTCTTTCCCTTTTATCACAGGCAAGAATGATTAATCACTCCAATGGCCTTGGAAGTCCTCTGTGAACATGGCAGAGACACATTCTTGGACCCTAAATAACCCTGTGAATCAAGCTATCCAGTGACGTTAAACACTTACTCCCTAACATTCCCTGATTAGGAAATGATCTGATAGTTTCTCAAAGCATTTAAAACCTTCTACTCGAATTAATACCTATGTAAGCAGGAAAACAAAATTGTTAAAGATCTTATGCATTGCGTATAAATAGTTATAATCTAAACAAAACAAAAATACCCCCAAAACATGTTGTATTTGGGCTTGAGTTTAGTATTAGCAGGTTATAGAAAGATCATGAGATTTCTGGGAGGTCTTTGGTTTTGCTGACATTTCCAAATTTCACACCAGTATGGTGTCCTTCTTTGTTGCCTTTTGGAGTTGAAAACTTGCAATGAAATAAAGATGTCTTTTGAAATTTGAAGTCTCCCCTTGGAGTGGAGCTCTTGGGGCAAAATTGCCCAAGGATGACATCAGATGGATTTTGCGGTAACTCCCTAATCTTATGTCAGTATAAATTAATTCTTCTGCAACAGCACTGGTTTTAAGATCAGTAATAGAATGCTTTTTGGTGAGAGAACATACTAAAACGGTGAGTTATAAACTCATGTCCCACTTAGGGTTATTAAATTTGCTGACCTTAGTAACTTCACCAGAGGTTTACTGTTTCCATTTAACTCTCATTTTACCTTGAATGAGAGAGATGTTAAATGTTCTTTTGTCTGTGTTGAATGCTTTCTTGGTGCCATTTTGTGGTATTTGCAGGCCTCCCTGACATTATCAAATGGATTGACACTTTAAATATTTGCAGTGCTCAGTGGGTACTAATTCACCAAAGGTGAACCACAAGCTTCTTTCGCTATGGCACAGCAAGTGATGTGTGTCTGTTTAATCACAGCAGCTGAAATGAGATCAAAAGCCACTGTGTTGTTAAAGTCCTAAATCTGCTGTCACAGCAGACACACCTGGAGGGGTCCTTGAAGGAAAAAGCTAAGTAGTGAAGAACCCACTTAGGCCACTGGCTTATCTGACTGAACCCATTAACCCAGCTCAGCAAGAACTCTCTCCTAGCATGTAACATTTCCATATTTTTAGTAAATTCTTTATAGGTGCAGCTCAATCATTTGTGGGCCTCAGCAATTCTTGATTTTCTTTATACTCTAAACTGAAGTTTTATTTTTATGTTTTATCAGAGTTGAGAATCCAAATATTTCAAAAGATGAAAGATATAAATCATTCTATGAAGTCACTGTCACAAATTTAGGGGACTTGATCCAAAAAGGATCTTAGAGAGTAGAAAATTGTACTACAGTACTAACTTTTTCACTGTTGAGATTTCATACCACATGTTTTATTTATAGATTCTAAAAAAGACCAATGTTAAAACATCAGTGAATGGAATGACTCTTTAAAATTTATCCTAAATCTTTTTTTTTTCTACAAGACATAAACTTTATATATTATCCCCAGTATTTTTAAAGAGTCCATTAAATAGCCATTTGTATTTTAGGTTGACTTAAATATCTTTAGCCTTCACCTTTCTGCAAGAAAACATTTGCATTAAGATTTTTAGACAAATTCTCATGACTTCCATCAGTCACATGTATACCACCAGAAACTCAGCATTTCTAGTTTCCATCCTAGTCTTCCTGAAGAAGCTTAGGGTATTGTACCAAATCTGTATCCATGTGTATCAAATGTATTAATATACAAAATATTAAAGGCTAATTTCCTGTACTTTAACTTGCTGTGTAGTAGTAGAACATAAAGCATAAAAAATGGCTAAATATTAATCGAGAAAATCAATACATAGTAAAGTTTGGGTGTACAAGACTTATTATTAGTATGATAGTGGAGTCACTGAAAAATTTCAATGACTTGTTCTGTAATTTGTTCTACTTCTGTCTCATCCTGATACGTAAAATTCTTGGATGTCAGGCAAAACAGTTAAATTTCTTCTAATGCTTTTTCTTTGTAATTAAGGAAACTAATTAATAGAATAGCAGAAAATAAATAAAACAAAACAAAAAAACATGGAGATTATGAAAAAGAAAAATAAGTAATTGGAGGTGTTTAGAAACATGCATATTCTTTCAGTGCCCTGAAAAGAAACTGCTTTTACATCAGACCCTCATCATCATTTCCCCCACTAGGTTTCTATAAGATGACACTAATGCTTTCATGAACAGATTCAAAGAGTGTGTGTTAGACAACAGGGCTTATTGGGCAGGAGGAGAAGGAAAAATATTAAACATAAGAGATTACCTCTATATTCAAGAAGCTGAAAGAAAATACTTAGCTGCACAAGTTGTAATGAAAGAAGTATTTATTGAATGTGACCATGGGCATGACGCCATTCTGGGTGTGAGGTTGAATGAGATAAAGATCTATTCTTTCATGGAGTTTTCAGTCTAGCAGGGGAAACAGGAGGGAGACTGATAATAGACATACCAAATAAGTAAACTATGCAGTTTGTTAGAAGGTGAAAGTTTTCATGACAAAAGAATAAGATGGATGAGAGCATGATCATAGTAAGAATTGGTCTTTTCTTTTTAAGTTTATGTATTTATTTTGAGAGTGACAGAGAGAGAGCAGAAGCAGGGGAGGGGCAGAGAGAGAGGGGGACAGAGGATCTGAAGTGGGCCTTGTGCTGACAGCAGAGAGCCTGATGCAGGGCTGGAACTCACCAACAGTGAGATGGTGACCTGAGCTGAAGTCAGATGGTTAACTGACTCAACCGCCCAGGTACCCCAGAATTGGTCTTATTGAGCAGGTGAGTTTTATACAGAGATTTGATGACTAATATTGTTTGGAGGAATTTTTTAAAGAGGAGATAAAAAGTCTTAGGGAAAAATGGAAAGACATCCATGGAAGTACCATTTATTAACTGTCCACTCTCATACGGGGGCACTCCTCCTCATCTCATTTTCCCTGTATCCTCAACTTCTCTGAAGGCTTAGGATCATCCTCATGCTCTTCCCCCAGAATCTTCCTAGGATATTGCTTCCCTGGAAACCCTCTCAAGTAGGGGCTTCGTTTCTCCCATATCTTTGATATCTTCTGGTGATCAGGAAGTATGTTTCTGGCTTCATATTTCTTCTTCCAGAACTTTCTAACTCTGTCTTTCCTGACATTCTTAGTTTCAAATATCCTGTCATCAGAGCTTACAACTGTAGAACACTTACATCTATAAAATCTGGATCGATTTCTAAATATTTTATTCTTAAGCTTATTTGTAATTACATTGACACTCTATTTGTATCGTATGACTAATATCTATATGACTGATCCAGATTGCTCAAATCCTTGACCTTATCTACTCCTGAGATTTTGTGTCACTTTAACTCAGCCATTCACTTACTAAATATTGAGATTATCAATAACTCCAGCTCCTTTATAATCTTAATTTTAAGAATTTTACTCTCTGATCTTTACGTACTCTCCAGTTTCCCCCTTTACTATTCTGACACTAACAATCTTTCCCCCGGAATAAACTTACAATTTATTGTTCCTGACACTTTCTACAATCTCTTACTTTGCACATGACTTGTCCTCATTTTCTTTCATACTCAACTTAAATTCCATGTACTATCATCTTAATCATTCTGTAACTCTCAACTTCTTTTAATTTCTTTCATTTTGTTGTACTTAGTGGCCCCCCTCCCCCCCAAAAAAGGAGAAAAAAAAGAAAAGGATCTCAAATTAGTTGAACTCTCTAGCTACTGTACACTTACATCAATAGAGTTGAGTACAGCAGAAGAAATCATATAATCTTGCTGACAGTCCCACTTTAATTGTCACTACTCTTAACTGGGGTAGTTAGAGCTATCTAGCAACATCACACATTTCCCTAGTATATATATATACTTTTGTGTTAGATTACCATTCCATACCTTCTCTTCTTTCCTTAGCTTCCAATACCTCCTCTCCATTCTCCATTTTAGCTTACAATTTTGCCTTTAATTTAGCTGAGGAAAGAGAAACAAAGAGAAAAGCAGTAATACTATAAAAACCATCCCGGGGCGCCTGGGTGGCGCAGTCGGTTAAGCGTCCGACTTCAGCCAGGTCACGATCTCGCAGTCCGTGAGTTCGAGCCCCACGTCAGGCTCTGGGCTGATGGCTTGGAGCCTGGAGCCTGTTTAGGATTCTGTGTCTCCCTCTCTCTCTGCCCCTCCCCCATTCATGCTCTGTCTCTCTCTGTCCCAAAAATAAATAAAAAACGTTGAAAAAAAAAACCATCTCCAACGTGCCACCTAATTATCTGCTTCTCATTTCAGTAAACTTTGCTGAAAGTGTGATCCATTCTCATGGTTTCCAAATCCTCTTCTCACACTTTTTTCTTAAATCAACATCATATAGGTGTTCACTAATATTAATTCACTGACTCTCCTGGCAGAGTCAACAATGATCTCCGTTTTGCTAAGTCAAGTGATCAATTCTTAGTTCTCTTATCTGATCCAACATTCTTCTACCCCTGAATAATACTTTTATATGTCTTCCATCATGCCATACTCTTGTTCTTACCACAAATTCTTACTTATGGGTTCTTTCAAGTTTTCACAGGATAAGTAATCCAAATGTATATATGTTGTCTTAAAGGTAAACAAGTAGAGATAATTCTTCCTAATATAGTTTAGGAAACTAAATTGCTTTGGTATTAAAACTGGAAAAAAGCTATACCAGTAAAATTATGGGCCAATTTCATTTAAAACAAACTGAGGGTTGATGGGGGGTGGGGGAGGGAGGAAAATGGGTGATGGGCATTGAGGAAGGCACTTGTTGGGATGAGCACTGGCTGTTGTATGTAAGAGATGAATCACGGGAATCTACCCCCAAAACAAGAGCACATTATATACACTGTATGTTAGCCAACTTGCCAATAAATTATATTAAAAAATAGATTTAAACATATTAAAGAAAAGAAGATAATAGCAAACTGAATCTGAATGGATATATATATATATATATATATATATGGTAAAATCTATCACAGAAATTTGAGAATGTACCTTTTTTAAGTTTATTCATTTATCTTTAAGAGAGAGAGAGCACAAGTACAAACTGAGAGGGGCAGAGAGAATATCACACAGGTTCCACTCTGTCAGCACAGACCATGAGATCATGACCTGAGCTGAAACCAAGAGTTGGATACTTAACTGACTGAGCCACCCAGGCACCCTGAGAATGTTTTTATATTAGAAAATGTGTTCACAAAATACACTAAAAGAGTGATGGAGGAAAAAATATATCTTCTTCTCTGTAGATGAAGAAAAAGGGCTTGATAAAATTCAGCACTCACTCAAGTTTCTAACTCAACAAAACTTTTACTTAACACAAGGCATATTTACCAGAAAATTAGAATGAAAAGTTGACTTCATGATAAAATTTTAAAGCACCATACAAAAGGCAAGAATAACCACTATCACTATATTTATTTTAATTTATATTTTACTTGAGGCTCTACCAAATGCATTGACAAAAGAGACCAAAAAGAAGTGATGAGGAACCAAAAAGAAGAAATAGTTAAAATTCACAAACACTATGATTATCTACCCAAATCAAGGGGCAAATACAAACCAAAATTATAATTTTCTGGAAACACAAGATCATGGTCAAAATCAGGATTTTCTTACATAAAGGATTGCACAATAAATTTATGAACATGTAATTAAGAAAAAAAATGTCTTATTTATAATAGAAACCAAAACCATAAAGGGTATATATACATTGACCAATAAATGGAAACACTCTTGAAGGGAAAATAATTAAAACATTTTAAATTGTGTGAAAGATATTAACATTTCTATAGGAATGGTGCCTGGGTGGCTCCAACTCTTGGTTTCAGCTCAAGTAATGATCTTGCAGTTTCCTGAGTTCAAGCCCGTATGGGGCTCTGGGCTGGCAATGCTTGGAATTCTCTCTCTCCCCCTCTCTGCCTCTCTCCCACTCATGCTCTTTCTCAAGATAAATAAACTTAAAAAAAAAACAACTTCTACAGAAAAATATAGCAAAAATAAATAAAATATAAAAATTAATCTAAATAATTATAGAGATAAAACACATGCAGAATCCGTATTTTAAGAGTGACAATTTGTTCACAACTAATCTTTTAAATTCAATATGATTCCATTCAAAATTTATACAGTATTTTGTACAAAAATTTACAATATGTTCTTAACATACATATAATTATTAAATGGTCAATAGTAACCAAGTCAATTTATAAAAGGAGAATTTAGACTTACTCTGTCAGCTCTAAGATTTTCTATAAAGCCGTACTATTAAGATAGTGTTATTGACACAGAGACAGTCAACAAACCGATATAACAGGATAGTAACCCTAGAAGGAGATTTCATAAAACAAAAAATAAATTATATAATAGATGAAACATCACACATCGAAAAGGAAAGGATGACATATCTAATAAATTAGGAACTTAAAAAATGCTCAGATAAACAAATGGTGCCAGAACCACTGGATATTCAGACAAAAAAAAAAAAAAGATGAAATTGGATTTCTGTAGGACACTTTTTTTTCCCACCTTTTAAAAATTTCAGATGAATTAGAGGCTTAAGCATAACGATTTAAAAATGTAAGATTTATGGGGCGCCTGGGTGGCGCAGTCGGTTAAGCATCCGACTTCAGCCAGGTCACGATCTTGCGGTCCGTGAGTTTGGGCCCCACCTCCGGCTCTGGGCTGGTGGCTCAGAGCCTGGAGCCTGTTTCCGATTCTGTGTCTCCCTCTCTCTCTGCCCCTCCCCCGTTCATGCTCTGTCTCTC
Source organism: Prionailurus viverrinus (assembly GCF_022837055.1). Taxonomy (NCBI): domain Eukaryota; kingdom Metazoa; phylum Chordata; class Mammalia; order Carnivora; family Felidae; genus Prionailurus; species Prionailurus viverrinus. The sequence continues at coordinate 103,988,550 of NC_062565.1, forward strand.
TCTGTCCCAAAAATAAATAAACGTTGAAAAAAAAATAAAAATAAATAAAAATAAATAAAAATGTAAGATTTAAAAAATAAAACGTAGAATATCTCTATGTAGTGAGGGGTAGGAAAGGATTTTGTAAACAAGAGACAAAACGCACAAGCCACGGAGGAAAAATTGATAAACTCGATTTCGTTTCACATATATTCAGCAGACACCGCACTAAAAGTTAAGATCCAAACTGTACACTCAGAGAAGATGTTTGAAAATTATATCAGCAGTTAAAGACTAATTTCCAGAATATACGAATAATTCTACAAATCATGAATTAAAGGGAAAATGAAATGAGAAATGAGCAAAGAGATCGTTTATAGAAATCAATAAAATCAGCATAAAAATATTCAACTTTAAAAGTACTAAGGGGATTATAAATTTAAACAAAAATTAAATGCCAGGTCATACTCATTAGTTTGAAATATTAATGTCCAATGTCACCAAATACTGTAAACAAAGAGGAGGAAAGGGAAACTACATTGCTGGTGGCAATGCAAGGTCATTAGAGAGCCATTTAAAAATAGGAGAGCTGGAGAATACATATTCTCTGACCCATTTTCTAGGTATCAACACCAAAAAATCTTATAAATTCTAGGATACTTCTAAGAGTCTTATTAGTCTGTGCAGAGTTTGGTAACAATGAAAATGTGTACATAAACTAAGTTTTCTTGGAGATTTGTGGTACTTAAATAAATCATATTATATATATGTAAATTTGCACTAAAATTCCCTTTTTATCTGTCTGGAATGAATCAGAAGAGAAGTTTCAAAATGATAAATCTTAAACCCCAATGTTCTATTTCTTAAAATAGTGGATGAATACATCATTGTCCATTTCATTGTTTTTATAATTTTGTATATCTGTTAATACTCTATTAAACAATATTAAAGAGAACACATTGTTGAGTAAAGAAGGCAAATTTGAAAAACAGACAGAATGTGGTAAGTGAATTCAGCAAATAGTAGCCACTGCTGGGGTTGAAGATGTTGAGTTACCTGGAAGAAGATCATCAGAGCTTTCTGAGATGTTGAGACTATTTTTAATCTTAATCTGGATGCTGGCACACACACACACACACACACACACACACATGTGCGTGTGTGTGTGTGTGTGTGTGTGTGTATGCGTGTGTTGTGGGGGAAGAAACAGAGAGAGAGAATACTGGAATGCTTTGTGTATCTGGATGAGAGGAAGGGATACGGACTATCTTCAACCTTGTGGGAGGGGATGTAAGGAAAGAAGTTAGCCCAGGCATATCACATCTTACCCCTGCTCATTCTTCTTTGTCTTTGCTGGTGGTCATGGGCCTTCAAAGAACCTTCGCTTCTATGGATTTCTTAGAAAATCTCTCCATATTGGCTACTTTAATATCTTTTTTTCTTTTATGACCTCTCTCCTAAATCCATACCTTTGCTGTGTTGCAGATTGGATGTTTCCAATCATTAGGCATGTTTTCCGGTTCCTCTACAGGTTTCATCACACTGAGAATCTAATTAATACAACATTTTTGGAATGGATAGATGGAATATCTTACCTGTAAACTTGCACTTTCTAGAATTGTAGGAAGGATATGCAGGTTGACCAATGTCAAGAGGTATTGAATGCCTCTTCTATATTCCTGTCTAGTGATTATCCATGTTCCTTTGAGCTCTTCAGAGAAGGATAATTCTGCATTTCCTGAACCAGGACATCGTAGATCTAAGGGTCAGAATATTCTTTACGTTAATATCAAAAATTGTAATTGCAGGTTCCACACCATACCACTTATATTTTAAAAATACCTAGCATATATCAAGTTCAACACCTTCAGTTGAACAAATATTTACTATATGACTACTGTTTTATAAGAAAAAGTTCATTGAATGCTAGATATATTTTGTCTCCACATAATAGATATATTTTGTCTCCACATAATAAATAATATAATAAAACATATAAACAAAATAACTGGATGAAAAATAATCCAAAAGAGATCTAAAAATATCTAAATGCTAACACAAGTACAAAGACAACATTGAGTTAAATAATAATTGCACGTGTTGAAATGAGTCATTCTCTACTTGAGCAAAGGCAAGGCCACTTGCAGCATCATGCAAAGCAAGTCTGTTATCCCTCAGGGAGGACACAGCACTTGATCTACTCTTTCCATGATATATTACCTTTCAGAGTTTTTCTTTCACATAAGTAATCACTTGCAGGACAGAAAGAATGTCTTATGCAAGAAGAGAAAGACGAAAATAGGTAAAAGTACATGCTGGAGAAAAATAGAAACCCCCAAAATCAACCACTTAAGTTTATCAGACTTGAGGAACTCATTAACAGTGAAAAAGAATCAATAAAATGAAAGACCTATTCGAGGAACAGAAAAGAGACTATAAGAAACAAAAGACATCCTTGCTCATTCTGAAATATTTTCTTAAGACCATTACAAAGTATATTGACACACAGTGCATTTTTCCTTCTGCTATACTATTTTTAAATGACAAGATATAACAAATCTTCAGTGGGAAAAATAAAAGGGATTTATAAACAAACTTTTTAGACACTGTAAACATGTTCTGAATACTGAAAACCCAGTCATTTATACATTTAGAAATTAATAGTACAAAAGATCTTTGCATTAGAACACATTGTTTAACCTTATTTAAATTAAGTATAAAAGACCTCATAACGTCCAACTGTGGGGAAACTAGAATATATTCTTGACTTGTCACACAGGAACCAGATAAGTCATTCTATCTCCAGGAAGATATATAAGATGTGGAGCAAAAGCCATGGAATAAGCAGGAACACAATTCTTTTTGTAAAACCAGAGAATGGAGGGAATGCATTTTCAGGTTCTACCTCCTGCCCTCGGGTCTCTCAATAAGAAATAAAGATCCAGGGGAACACTGAAAAGGTAGCAATTGACCTCATGTGAAGGAAGGAGTCTGTGATTGCTACACTGAAAATAGCATACTTTCCCTAAGTCTTGATGGATAAATGGAAAATTTCCAGAGTAAAAGGAAAGAAGGACATAAGAGAAAAATACTTTTTTAAATTTTTTAAATCTTTATTTATTTTTGAAAGAGAGAGAGACAGAGTGCAAGTGGGGGAGGAACAGAGAGAGAGGGAGACACAGGATCCGAAGCAGGCTCCAGGCTCCGAGCTGTCAGCACAGAGCCCGAAATGGGACTCGAACTCACGAACAGCGAGATCATGACCTGAGCCGAAGTCAGACGCTCAACCAAATGAGCCACCCAGCTGTCCCAGAAAAATAATTTTTAATACCCAGAAACTTGAAAGTTTCAGTGACTTATTGTTCAATGAACAAGAAAATGAATGAATGAAACTGAAATCATAAGATACCAAAATAAATATTATGCAGTGCTTCATACTTTATTTACACATGTTATACGTTACTTAAAAACTCTTTTTTGAAAGATTTTTCTAATGTTTTGTATTTATTTTGAGAGGGAGAGGGAGAGAGAGAGAGAAAGAAGAATGGTAGTTGGGGAGGGGCAGAGAGAGGGAGAGAGACAGAATCCCAAGCAGTTTCTGCTGTGTCAGTACAGAGCCCAAGGTGGGGCTTGAACTCACAAACTGCGAGATCATGACCCGAACTGAAATCAAGAATCAGATGCTTAACTGACTGAGCCACCCAGGCACGCTTTACTTAAAAACTCTTTGAGGAAAAAATACAGATGAGATAAAAGATTTGAGGAGCGTTATCAAAATTTAACATCAATAGTAGTGACTAAGAAGAAACAAATGAAAATCAAGGCTTTCATTTAGAAAGATATTACCATAAAACATATCAGCAAATGCCCGTGGCTTCTACCTATTCATTGATGACTGCATTGATAAAGCCATACATGAAAGGTTTTAAAGTTAGGTTCATTATAGTCACCTTGTGGAATTGGCTATTTAGCTGATCAATTCTAATCACTACTATAATTCATTTTGGTAAAAGTGTATATACATACATGCGCATGGGAACCTTAAATATTATTGTTACATACAAATATGTTTTAAACAATATATCTAAAACATTATGTTTTTAAACATGGCTCCAGAGTCATTATTTAAGCCTGTCAAAGTATCTAATTGCAAGTGTTTCATAGAAACATTTACAAGAAAAAGAAGGAAATTTCATTAAAAAATGCAAGATGTTTAACATCAACTAAGTATCAGTAATATGAAAGAACTTTCAAAAGACAGAATTATTCAAAATTCCTGCCCAGAATTTCTATCATATATTATATCCTGTGCTAGGATTGCACAGGACAAAAAGACAGGCATCAAAAAATTAAAAATACCTTATTTAAGCTTAACCTATTCAAATTGCTCCTGGAGATTTAAATAAGTTTTTTAAAAATTTAATTTTTTTTTTTTTGAGAGAGAGGGAGACAGAATGTGAGCAAGCAAGGGGCAGAGAGAGAGGGAGACACAGAGTCAGAAGCAGGCTCCAGGCTCTGAGCTGTCAGCACAGAGCCGGAGGTCGGGCCTAACTCACAAACCGTGAGATCGTGACCTGAGTCGAAATCGGACGCCCGACCAAATGAACCAGTCATGCTCCCCAAATAAGTTTTTAATGTTAGGTACAACACAACATATTTTTCACTGACTCTTGCATCTACTTTTACTGAAATACATATAGGTTCTTCAGATAATTTTTGGTTGTCTCAAGAATTTTGTCTGGTAATCATACCCCAAACCTGTCATTTTCTCCATCAAATTTACTTTTTTTTTCCCTCTTTGACTTTTATAGTCTCTATTTAGTTTTGCAATTTCTTTATAAGTGCCAAATTAACATTACTGTTTATTTTTGATATATAGCTCAATTTTTATTAAAAGATTGCTTCTTTTTGTTTATTCTTTAGGTCCTACCCCAGAGCTCATGTCCTCTGGAGATTCAGACAGAAGTACGTGGTGAGGTGGGCCTGGAGATCATTTTGATGTCATTTTGTGCCTACGATCACTCTGTTATTCACTAAATGAATTCTTACCTGACTCTGGTTTCCTCTGGAGAGGACAGCTTCCAAGGGGGTCCCTGTCACTCATGTCTCTGCCTGCGGGGAAGAGGACTCCACTGTTCACAGATGTACCCCAGCACCACGAATTACAGCGAAGGACGGGAGCCACAGTTAAAACTCAAAAATATCAGCTCGATGACTCCTAGGTACAATATAAATATTGTGCTTTACCTTTGCGTTTTCAACTATTCTCATCTTTCACCACATAACAATATTCCTTACCCTTAAATAAACTAAGGCTTAGAAAAGTCTTATTCAAAGTCTCATGTAAATAAATTGTGGAAGAGTGACTAGAGTCCAGATTTATTTGTTTCTGAAGCCCATGTTCCTTCAGTTATAACAAATTGCTTCCTGATGCTCACGTCTTGGCATCGTAGGCCCCTGTTGAAAAGATTTGTATTCAAATCGATCGCATCCTACAAAGTGGGCTTCTTTACCCAAAAACTGAAATATAATTACTATGTTTTTTGTGTGTTTGTTTTGTTGTATTTGTTTTAATTTTTTTTTAACATTTATTCATTTTTTGAGAGACAGAGAGAGACAGAGCATGAGCAGGGGAGGGGGAGAAAGAGACACACACACACAGAATCCGAAGCAGGCTCCAGGCTCTGAGCTGTTTGTTAGCACAGAGCCCGAAGCGGGGCTCAAACCCCAAAACTGCAAGACCATGACCTAAGCTGAAGTCAGACGCTCAACCGACTGAGCCACCCAGGCGCCCCTGTTTTGTTTTATGTTTTAACAGAAGTAGGGAACCGGCTCTCTGAGCTGAAATCCTGAGTTAAAGATGAATTTGGTACTCTTGGGGGACCAGGTGAGGTGTAGCAGGTACTAGCTGCTTTCTGTGAGGATAAAATGAGTGTTAAATTCATCTACTGACTGAAATAAATAGATTAGGATATGAACAGTCAAAAATAGAAAATGCCTTTTTTTTGGATTGTTTATCATATTTAATTTGAAATTCTTTAAGATTTATTGTTCTGAATCAGAGCAACATGGCTGTGTGGAGGGGGAAACAAATATAAAATAGTTTTATTTTCTCTAAGATTGCCCTTAATCATGCTCTAAAGTCTCTCTTTCTAAACTCTTTTTTTTTTCAACGTTTTATTTATTTTTTGGGGACAGAGAGAGACAGAGCATGAACGGGGGAGGGGCAGACAGAGAGGGAGACACAGAATCGGAAACAGGCTCCAGGCTCTGAGCCATCAGCCCAGAGCCCGACGCGGGGCTCGAACTCACAGACCGCGAGATCGTGACCTGAGCTGAAGTCGGACGCTTAACCGACTGCACCACCCAGGCGCCCCTAAACTCTTTTTTTTTTAACGTTTATTTATTTTTGAGACAGAGCATGAACGGGGGAGGGGCAGAGAGAGGGAGACACAGAATCTGAAACAGGCTCCAGGCTCTGAGCTGTCAGCACAGAGCCCGAGGCGGGGCTCAAACTCACAGACCGCGAGATCATGACCTGAGCCGAAGTTGGCCGCTTAACCGACTGAGCCACCCAGGCGCCCCGTCTCTTTCTAAACTCTTAATGACATCTCAGGGAGATCCTTAACTTCCTGCTCGCTTTAAGATTAAGACATGAAATCATTCACTTCTGGCCAGTTATGTGTTCTCATCTCACATTTTTCTCTGAGAGCTCCCTCTCCCTCCACATCACGCTTCACCCTGGCTCTGGGGACTGACAGTAGAAAGCAATGCACATACCAGATCCTACCCTTCTTTATGTTGAGATGGAGAGAAGGAAATGGAGTGACAGCCACGGTTGTGTTGTCAGCCGCTGCCCATCGGTGGCAGAGTCATTGCTGATCTCACTCCAGCCGGAGCTGGTTCTGGCATGTCTTTTTCTTGTAAATAGTGTTTATTACAGCCTCCAACATCATCGAGGGCTTCCTCGTTTCTTTCAGTCCTTGGCAGTAGACCAGGCTCTCAGCCCTGATTTTAGGTGGGAAATCTCCTTCCTTGGCAGCCACCTAGGCAATCTTCTATATTCATTTACTTTTACATTTCTTTGGATAGAGCCACAGAAACCATTACTCTGCTTTCCAGCCTTCCAACGGCCATTGGAAACTGGAGAAGCTATGGGATTCTTGTTCTAGGCATGGAACCCTATAATCCCTCCTCATCTTCATAATGTGGACTTCTTTAACAAGCTTCTCACTGCCAGAATTTTGCAGAAAGTAGCAAGCTCTAGTGACCATGTGTATGTACCAGAACGAAATCTCAGGGAATTAGTCATGCTTTCTCGAAGGTGACCACATCACAAGAAAGCATGACTAATTATTATGCCAACACTTATTCTGATGTTGGCACCAGAGTAAGGTCACTTAATTCCTCAACATCAAACATTCAGGTGGGGCAAGAAGCTCCTGTCTCCCTTCCTGCTCACCACTCTCCTAGGACCTCTTCTTATTACATGGACAGGGTTCAAAGTATATAGAGCATCCATGGTGCATGTAGAAGAGAAAAGACCACTGAATGTCTAGCAACTCTAAGGATCATTGAAATGGTCTTTCCCTTGCTGAATTGTCTGCCTCTAGAGATAAAAAGTGTGTTTCTGGGTATGGAGGGTATGGAGGGAGGTAATTGCTGGGTTAGCAAAGACAATTATGCAGACATCTTCAAAAGACTTCAAAAGTTATCTAGCCCAATTGCTTTTTATTTCTTCAAAATGTCAATATCATTAAGCTTCTTTGTCTTCATTGTTAGATTCTAGTTAAAAAGATCTGTGCAACAGAGAATATGTGTTCACATTTTGATCACATATTATTACCGTATACTAGCATCATTTGGATATCTAAAAAGCTATCTTGTGAAAAACAATTGACAGTGCATCTTGAAGACATACGGAAGAGTATGTCTGATGAAAAAATCTAAGTCTCTGGTCTTCCTGATGGGTAGTTTTCTTCAAGAAGATGAATCCATCACACTCGCCCGGCTCCGGGACCGAAGTCTCTGTGGTCATTTAACTCACTCCCTTTGCTCTCTATCTTCAAATTCTACAAGCAACATTTAAGCATTTTTTTTTTCAAAGATGATTTTCTGTAGATCTTCCTGACCACTAATAATAAAATTTCAGTTTTATGATGTTCTCTGAATAATTTTCCCAATCTTTTCGGTGTTTCTAATCATAATTCAGGTTGCCTTACTGTCTCTTTATTACTTTATTTTCAGTTTGCTGAAAGGAATGCTCTCCCCTTAAGTAACTAATATGTGGTAGGTTTGTTGTCGCCCAATTAAACAAGAAGTTTGGCTTCTCAAAGATATATGCAGAAAAGTCAATCAATAGGTGTTACCATAGGCACAGAGAGAAAAGCAGAATAAATGGGTCTTTCAAAGAAGTTTTGTTCATATTATTAGAACTGTCTATGCATCAACTAAAAGTTAGGCATGTTTCTTTATATAATAAAATACTTATAAATAAGCAATTACTTTCTAAAAAAATAATTTTATTTATAAAATATAAAATATTCAAAGAAATCTATGAATATCAGGGAAAGTTGAAGTGCCTTCCCTCTGTCCAATTCCAACTACCTTTTTTGCAGGCCCTTGCCCTATCAAATTCTAAAAAAATTTCCACTAGCGCTTTGGTTTTTCAGAGTATAACGCTAATTTTTATAATATTCTCTTAACAATAGAAACAGATGAAGTTCCAAATATATCTGTTATAGACATACATTTTGTAAATGGTGCTAAGATACAAAGAAAAAGTGGTTTTTTATCCAGTTTAAATGCAAGTGAATGTATGCATTTGGCCAGTTTCTTTATCTACAGAGAAAGACATAGTGATTTCATTACTGTGGTCTTAGAGATTCACCTTCTGTTCAAAATCTCAAAGCATTTAGCAAGCTAGAGCAGGTCAACAAATATAACCCAGGAAATGTGGTAGCACCCACCAGCTAGTTAGACAAGCCATAAGGCACCTAGGTTATAAACTACTTAATCTAGACTTCAATAAAGGGGGTAAGAGATATGAAATCTGTTTGTGTTAATCCCTCCTTCCCTTTATCGAACACTCCTCCTCTGCTTCACTCCCACCTTCCCCCAGATCCTAACGTAGTTATTAGAGTTACAATACTAGACAACACTGACTCCATTCATCTAGCATTTAATCTCTATCATGCAGAGGTTAGAAGTCAAAAAACGATCATCCATATCAGTGATTCTGGCAGAAGATAGCTGCTGAACCATGTAGGATTGTTTACAGGAGGAGAATGAGTTTTCAGCTCGTTCACAAGTCACACAGGATAGTGGAATCACATTACAATCTATCAGGGCTAAAGGAACACTTGATCACACAGAGTTTATGTTTGCAAAAGTATTATATCTAAAAAAAACCATGAGTTATCTCATATCAATTATTTTCACTTAAGTAAAAGATTTAAAAGTAGATGGAGAAAATGGTCTGTGATCAGTGTTGTCTATCAATCAATAGGAACTAATAAACATTCTTACAATTATTTGTAAGCATTTAACCATTTTTATGAGATTTGTCCCTATGTTTTGAAAAACATTTTTTTTTTAAATTCTAACTTTGTAAATAGATGAATGTTTTTAGAGGTTCCAGAAAGCTAAGTTTTGGAAATGGAAATGTAGTTAGACTTTGAGATTAAAGACACCTATTTTTAAGCTCTCCCTTGAAATTCTTTTGTGATGTAAAAAATCTGTTTTATTATGCAAATAATCTTCTTAACACCTTTCAGCTTCTCTTAAAGCAACATGTTTATAATTTAGCAACTGAATTTTTAAAAACACATCAACGCAAACATTTCTTCAGTCTCTCTTTAACTCATTTCTATAAAAAAAATACAGACAGTGCAATAGTACAATAATGCAGACTACTTTCTCCCCACTCAGTGTATCATTGCTTTTCTTTACTAAAGGCTCCAGTGCTGTTTACCAGACTGTGGGCATTCTATTTTGGTAGCCATGTGAACCTCTGTTAGTCATCTGCAGGGCATATGGCTTTAGCACAGCCATATTGTAATGGAACTTTTCAACCCGACAAACAAAGAAGTTTGAAGAAAATGAGAGAAAGTCTCCCTGACAACCACAACGTTTATCCATGTGCAAAAATGATAGACAGAGTCACTCTGGCACCTTGACAACTGACACAGCACTCCACAGTCTTGCCTTCCTGTCTGCTTTTCCCTAAGTCCATATATAAAACAAGAATGAAAATCGTTCAAGTGGTAAATTACTCTTCCTGGAAAGAAGACTTCAGTTTGACCGGTATACAAATGAGGTTTGAGAACGGAGATGTAGAATATTTTTTGTAAGGATTTTTTTTTTCATGTTTAATCGACAGAGACGGATTCCTGTGGTTGTAGGGCATATTTATTTTCTATATGTTGAGGCTCAGGAATTCCCTCTATTCCCTCAATATTAGCTTAGTAGAAACTTTTAAGGGAAGTTTTGAATTTTCCATAGAAAATTTCCATATTGGCTTTAGAAAACTGAGACAACTTAACTATCATTATAATTTTTCCTGCAGAGAGCACTAAGGTTTCTCCCTATGGTTTTTACGGAGAAGAGAGCTATCAGGCATAACTGATGAATACACCCGAAGCCTTTGCCAACAATAGAATCTATCTTGGTTAGTTAAATAATTAAATATTAGCATTTAATAATTTTAAACATTGGCACTTAAGCTTAAATTTTTTTTTAAAAATCAGAAAACCAGAAAAAATAAATTTTAAATTATATAATAATTTTGCTTTGTAATGGGGGCTACTATATATTTTTCTGTATTGATGTACACATGCACATACAAATACATACATTATTGATATCCATTTCTCATAAAACTGGATCCATATAAAAGTCATTAAAATTATGTTTTTGACTTAATGACTTTTTCTGTCATTAAATGTATAAAATCATTTTAATATACACACAAAGTTCTTACCTTTATTTTTTCCTATCATGTTTTGGTGTCATATTCAACTATACTTTGGAAAAATCCTTGACCTTATCAATAAAATATTTGAAAATAAAACATAAAATTTGAGACCGTCAAAGAAAACTGCACCAGACAAGTAAGACAAGCAAGGAAGACTTTATCCAGTACTGTTGCAATAAGGTTAAAGACTATTGTGATGGAGGAAAGATATTCAACTCAACTCCAATGAAAAAAAGGCAGGGGAATTTTTTTAAATTTATTATTGAAGAATAGCTGACATACACTGTTACAATAGTTTCAGATGTAGAACACAGAGATCTGACTCTTCTATGCATTACTCAACTCTCACTACGGTAAGTGTAATTATGATCTGTCACCATACCACATTATTATAATATTATTGAATATATTCTTTATGCTGTACTTTGAAACTCTGTTTTAACTCATTTATTTTGTAGCTGCAAGTTTGTACATCTTAATCCCTTCACCTATTTCACCCATCTCCCTTCCCACCTCCCTTCTGGCAACCACTCATTTGTTCTCTGTATTTAAAACTCTGTGTTGTTTTGTTTGTGTATTTTTTGTTTTGTTTTGTTTTGTTTTTTCGATTCTACATGTAAATGAAGTCATATGATATTTGTCTTTCTTTGTGTGACTTATTTCACTTAGCATAATACCCTCTATGTCCATCCCTGTTGTTGCAAATTGCAAGATTTTTTTTTTATGGCTCAGTAGTATTCTAGTGTGTGTGTGTGTGTGTGAATGCATGTGTGTGTGTGTGTGTGTGTGTGTGTGTGTGTGTGTGTGAATGCATGTGTGTGTGTGTGTGTGTGTGTGTGACAGCTTTTTCTATTCATCTATTAATGGATACTTTGGTTGCTTCCATATTTTGGCTATTGTAAATAATTTTTAAATCTGGGGTTAGCTTGTGGTAACATACTAAAAGATGTTGGAAGGGGTTTAGCCAATGTGATTAATCCCTCTGTGCTTTATCTTGCTGTTTACCTTATCAAAATTAGACTTCTATCTTCACACAGAGACTAGGAGATAGGCGCTCTATTTTTCTTGATTGCAATGTAAAGGTTTGGCTTTCAGGTCCTTGAGAAAAACATTTTTAGGCAGTAAAGATTTATATCACAAAGAGGCAGAGAAAAAGTTACAATTCCAAGGTTTCTAGAGTGAATGCTCTAAGGAAAGGGAGGTCAGGACCTATGGTCAGGAAGAAACTTTAGTCAAGCTGAGGAGAACATTAAAGCCATCTTTGTCATTAACAATATATGTTGTAAAATTTAGTTCATTTATTATTTTTGGTAATCATTCATCTATTAAATTGGGAGTATATGAGTATTTGGGGTGAATGTAGACCGAATAACATCAGGAAAAAAAAAAGGTGACACGGTCAAAACTAGTACAGCTCCAGTCCAATCAATTATCAGAAAGTACTTAAATTTCTACAGAGTAAATATGTACTACATGATATATAAAACAAATTAGACGTGCTTTCAAACTCATAATTTCACAAAGATAGCCTAACACTAAGGCTCTAAAGTGGACGCTGAATTGTTGAGCCTCTTCAAAGACTATTTGTAAAGAATTCACGAGCTCATATGTTGTGATAGGAAAGAAGTGTACCACTAAGTAAGCAAACCTTAATAGGAAAAACAATAGTTTGCGTGAATGAGGTCATAAATAAGCCCTTACAAGTACTTTTGAAATTAATTTAAAAGATAGCATTCCAAATAAACAGAATCTCATTTTTTCAATATGGTTAAGTTAGTAAAAATGTGCAATTGTTTTCAATTCATTTTCTCTCCTTGTGAGCGACTTGGTAATGTAACATCCATCATACATACTTCCACTCCTTGTTAGTTCCAGAAGGATTTAATCAAAACAAATCAAATTATAGATAAAATGAATCCCAAATGACATTTCCTCTGTGTCTACTCTTTTATCCAAATGTTCTTGATGTTATAATTGAGTGTCATGGAGTCTTGTTTCTCTAGACTAGCTAGACAGATCCTAAGATGTAGAAAATTTAAGTATTTTAAGTTTAGATGACTTTTACTTAATCATTTTTGTAGATAGATATAAAGATCTGTATATAGACAAAAATATACATAAGGAGACAAAGATATAAATGCAAGATAGTTATATATACATATACATTTAAATATAACATTGATATATCTATATCTTTATCAGTCTTTCTATATATATTTGCATTTCTTGCATATATTTGCATTTATAGCTTGATTTTGACCATGATCACTTCCTTCCACTGTATAAGCTTCCAGTTATTTCCTTCATAGTTATTTTTCACTCTCTGCTTCCAGGCTTTAGAAACTTTTTGCCCCCACCAAAAGCATTTCATAAAAATAACCTCTAGTCCTATTTCTTTATTGCATGTTTTATTCTCAAATTTTAGTGCTCACTTTCTTGCTGATGACAACAGGAATCACTTCCATATGCTAGAATTTCAAAAAGGGACTGTAACCTGTAAGTGAGATTTCTTTATTCCTAAACAAGTTAAAGAAGAGCAATAAAGGACAAAAGGACTCTAGGGATATAGAGAATTTTGTGTTTTATATTATTTTGTCTTGTCTTGATTGCTGTCGTTCCTTTAAACTGTCTTCATGGTTTAAATCTGAGATTTGTGATGCAAGAAACATAATGATAGAGCCATAATCATCTCAAAATCATTTTCACATTCCCTTCAATAGGGGGCTGCAATTTCATGTAGTAGTGGAAATTAGTGTTGGCCACAGGCCTAGAAGGGGAAAGTGGCACAACTAGAAAAACTTCAACCGAGAGCTATTAAGTGAGCTAAAAAAAAAAATTCAAATCCAATCCCCTACAGCAGATAATTTTTTCCTGGTATTCTGTACTCGCTTACTTGAGTGTCTACATAACACACTAAGTATGAAAAGTGTGAGAAAGATTTAAGGAAATTTTTTCATTTAGTTCTATGAAAGAAAGAGGTAAGGAAATTAAAACGTAGTTAAGGCCTACTATGATTCATACATATGGTGATGGTGACTATTTCTGGTGACTCCACCTATCTACACATTGTTGGAGTCCAAATAAGACACTGCCTTAGCATGCTCAGGGCAAAAAATTGAGCTACATCTTTGACTGGACCATGGCAGTAGCCTAATTAATGCAATCCCTAATTTTACTCATAAATTGTCAATCAGTATTGGCTTGAAAAGCAAAAACTCATCAACTTCCATGATTAAAACTCTGCACAGGCTCCTATTCCTGTGAGATGAGGTCCACGCTCCTTAATACAAATGTGACCATTGGCATGTCAGACCCCGATTTGTTCCTCATTTCAAACCACTCTCAACTAACTCCCTCATAATCTGTGCTTCCCCCATTCCAGATTTGTTGACCTCCTTCCATATCTTCAAAGGTGTCCTGTTTTCTCTTCTCTTTTGGCCTTTGCCCCTAAATCAGATGATTGGAAAATAGACAAGCTCTATGAAGACAGTAGGTGTGATGGCTAAGAAGATGGATACAAGAGCCAGAATGTTAGGGTCTGAGTCCTAGACCTGCCTTTAAATGTTACAGAAGCAAGTTACTTCTCCCCATTCAACTACATCTTTGTATGTGCAAAAATGGAGATAACAAGAGTCTCCTACCTCACAGTTCAACTGTGTTAAAAGAGTGCGAACAAAGCATGGAGGGCAGTGAATGGCACATAGCAAGCCTTCAATAAGTGCTACCTGTTGTTATCATAGAGAACATGTTTTGTAAAGAGGAAGAAATTGGAAAGTTCCTGTTTGTCTTTAGACAAGGCAGAGAGGGAGGTGTTACTGACGAATACAGCTCTGATGAGAATGAGCACAAATTTACAGCATTATGTGAAAAAGGCCCTCTATCTGAAATGTTGGAGTTTCTCTTGTGGTTAATTTACTCATACAAATTTAAAGAAGAAACTGAAGAGATTCTAACTCTTCAAGTCTCATCACCATGATTATCTAGAATAAATTGTTAATATTAGTGTTCTAATGTTGACAGGGGAAGAAAATTCTCAGATAAGCCTAAGGGTAATCAGATCTTTTTGAAATAGAGAAAATTAAAAGGTCAATTATACTTTGAAGCTTCCTAGTGCTCTTTTTTTTGTCAAACATGCAAATCCACAGTGTTGCCTATAGAATAATCTTCACAAGTACTATCAGTTTAATAAAATACCTACCGTTATCTTTCTTATACACACATTATTCCAAGCTCACATCTAAGTCATTCTTCATGGTAAGAACTAATCTCATTTCCTCATACCTGTCACTGAATCATGTTAAATATCTCACCAAGAATAATTACCTCACACAGCTAAACTTTCCTGGCCTTCCTGGGTACAAAAAAAAAAAAAAAGGAAATGGCTTTATCCAGTCAGAAATAGGGTCTTCCAGGATAGCCATTTTTATATTCTGCAGAATATTATATGTATTATTTTAACATAGTTTAACTATCGAATGGGTTCCAATCTAACATTTGAGATATTTCAGTTATTTGTGTCCAAGTTACCATAATGTGGACTCTGGAAATAGGGCATCATCTCAGAAACTATTTCAAAATTTGTATTACGTCTAATTTTATATAAAAATATTTAAAATATTATTTTTTATATTTTAGTTTCCTGTCTGTCCCTGTCTCTGTCTCTCTCTTCCTATCTCTCTCAAAGAAAGGCAACAGAAAAACTAACTTCAATATCCTGAGTTGCATTTGAGCAGCGTGATTAATGTGCTTGTGAATTCTTAATAAGGGATATGTGCATATTCATAGTGATGTTTATTAATTCATAAAGCAGCTGCTCAAAGGCAGCTAGTGGAGAGAGACATCATCTCCTCTCACAGAAGCCTCTTGGCAGCCATCAGGCCTTTTCCCTGCCTGGTCATAGATTGCAGCTCCTACATCCTAAACCAATGGCCCTTTATCTGCCCTGGGAAAGGAATCCCTTCTGCCAGCAGGAGGCCTGAGGGAGTGGAGGTTCAGATCTAAATCCCCAATGTGTGGTGGATGAAATATAAAGCTTAATGAGACTAGTAGAGTCCACAGCTCATTTCAATTATTTTTAATTGTTTTCAGATGCTGCCCGGCATGCTTCATTTAGTTCTGCAATAAACAGAGCATGCAGTATGGTGGTGGATCTCACTTGAGACCCTGGGCAAGCATCCCACAGGAAATGATGAAAAATAATAAGAGTGTTACATGTACTGGAGCATGTACCAGGCAGATGAGATGGAAAGCACAGGGGTGGGAAGAAGCAGTGACTGTGCCTCATCTACCTGGAGATTCACAGGAAATCTCACTTTTACATTCTTATAACCCCTCCTGAAATTAAAAATAAATAAAAAACCATTGAGACTGCAGTAAACTGCAGTTACCCATATCTGGGTTCCTCTCTCATGAATTATTTTCTTCCTACCCACTTGAGGTAAAGGCAGTTTAGAAGATTTTGACAACTTGAGATACACAAAGTTGCGGAATACTAGTTAATAATCTGAGAAAGCTCGTTATACCAAAAGTATCTCCTAACTCCTTGATCTGAAACCTGAGTGGATATTTATAAGTTGCTTATTTCCAAAAATATTTTATTTGGACATCATTAGAGAAGATGCCATTCAAGGAAATGAACATAGTTGCTTTTAATGACTTTATAATATTCTATCATTTTTGACTTGAAGATCGTATGGTTGATTTTAATATGTCAACTTGGCTTGGAAGGGGCATACAGATTTTGGTCAAACACTGCTTTCAGTAAAGCAGATCACCCTCCATCATGAGGGTGAGCCTCATCCAGTCTTTTGAAGGCCTTGAGAGAAAAGACAGGTCCCTGAGGAAGAAAGAATTCTGTCTCCAGATGCCTTCAGACTCAGGAGAGCAACAGCTCTTTGCTGGGTCTTCAGTCCATAGGCCTGCCCTGCGGATTTCAGGCTTGCCAGCCCTCATAATGGTATGAGCCAATTCCTCAGAATAAGTCTCTCTTTGCTTCTCTATACACATTCTATTGCTTCTGTTTCTTTGGAGAATCTTGACTCATACAAGGACCGAGACAGAATCTTTAGAGCTCAATTGAAGAGCATATCTAATTTAGAGCTCAATTTAGAGCATATCTAATAAAAACCCAAGGCCTATTGAACAAGATATGGAAGTATATGTACATGAAAATCTTTCTTTGAGTCTATGCTCAGTGATTCCCAGCTTTAAACAGGGTACACAGCAATACATGAAGCTGTCTAATTACCACGCCCAGACTGATTAGAATATCGATGTATGAGACAAGGGTATATTACTCTTAAAAAATATCCTAGATAATTCTGATGATTAGTATATGTAACATCCTCTGGCTTGTGGATTCAGTAATTTAAAATATGTACATATTTTCCCCAACAGCATACATCTACACATATCAAAGCACTATATATATATATGCTTTGTACATACACACACACACACACACACACACACACACTCATATATAGAGAATACATGATAGAGCTAGAAATACTATGTTAAGGTTGGGAAATAGAACAAAATGATTATGAGCTCTGCTCTACACAGCACTGTTGTTCTGAGATCCATACCAACGCTATGGCAGCCGCAAACAATAGCCTGTGTAGATGCTCTGAGGGGCGGCTGAGGCCCATCCTGGTACATGTCTCTTTAAGGCCATGTCTTTAGAGGGTGGCTCTCCTTTCCATCCCATACTACTTCTACATCCTGATATTTGTATTTCGTGTTACTTTTTTTTGGTAACAGAAGTATTATATGGTAATAATGAATAATTACTGAAAGTAAATATGAAAACATAAATTACTTGCCATCTCATGTTTTGTTATTCATATTTTGAAATAGTCCCTTCCATTTTGCTCTCCAGATACATATTTACATAAATGATTTTGGATGAAATACTCTTAATTTTTTTCACTAAATATTACATAATTACCATTTTATCATTAGATGGAATACTCTTCCAACCTAATTTTAATGATATTTAGGTTTTTTTTAAATTTTTTTTTCAATGTTTTATTTTTTATTTTTGGGACAGAGAGAGACAGAGCATGAACGGGGGAGGGGCAGAGAGAGAGGGAGACACAGAATCGGAACCAGGCTCCAGGCTCTGAGCCATCAGCCCAGAGCCCGACGCGGGGCTCGAACTCACGGACCGCGAGATCCTGACCTGGCTGAAGTCGGACGCTTAACCGACTGCGCCACCCAGGCGCCCCAATATTTAGTTTTTTTATAACTATGTCGTATAATTTATCTACCAAGAATCTGTTGAGATTGTTCCTAATATTTGCTTTCATAAATAATAACCTGATAAATGTTCTTATATGTTAGGGTCACATATATACATCTATGCCTGGTTTTTTTCATTAAGAAAAAGTACAGGAAATGGGGTGCCTGGGTGGCTCAGTCAGTTAAGTGTCTGACTTCGACTCCGGTTATGGTCTCTCGGTTCCTGGGTTAGAGCCCGTCAGGTTTACTGCTGTCAACACATAGTCTGCTTTGGATCTTCTGTCCCCCTCTTTCTCTGCTCCTCCCTGTTCATGCCCTCTCTCTCTCTCAAAAATAAATAAACATTTTTACAAAATTAAAAAAAAAAACTACAGGAAAAAATAGCCAGGTCAATTGAGGACATTATTAAAGCTCTTAACATATGTTTTCCAACCACTCAAAGTTCCTATAACAAATACTCTCACTACGAGGGCATAAGAGTGACAATTTCATCTCTTCAGCCATATTGACAATTATAAGTTTTTAACATTTTCACCAATTCATATTGAAACAATGTCACTGCTGTTTTAATTTTAATTTCTTTCATTACTAATGAGGATGAACATTCTGGGAATTGTCAGTTCATGGCCTTTCTATTGGTTTATTAGTGCTTTCCCATCTATTTTAAGATGACTTTATATATGGCACTAACCCAGTGTTTATCATATTTGTGGCCCATATGTTCCTAGTTTTTAAATTGCCTTATAACTTATTTATGGTATTCTTCTGCATTGAAATGATGTTATTTTTATAGTGCCAAGTTTAGTGATGTGCACATGTATATAATTCTTATCATTCTTTGTAAGCTTAGAAAAACTTTTTGCACAGTTAAGACCAATGAAAATCCACTTCTATTTTTTTCTAGCTTGTATGACTACATTTTTTACTTTTAAAAATATTTAAATGACCCAGATTTTCTTTTGGGTGTTGTATGAGTTGCAAGCCAGGTAACTTGGTTCCCCCTCCCCCAAATACTCAGGTTATTGAATAATCAATTCCTCAATTTTTAGATGTATTTAATTGTATACATTTATACAGGTATATTTATGTAGAAAGGTTGATATAATTTTTGACTTTTATTCCAGTATCAAATTAAAAAAAAAGAAGAAGAAGAAAATGGTCTACGCTTAAACATTTAAGAAATCGCTTATGTGAAAATTATCCTCTCATTTTCCCTTTTTAAGTAAAAATTTCTCAGTTTTTCTTTAAAATTAAAGTGTACTTTTAATTTTTCTGTAACATTTGATGTTAATTTGGCCTCTTTTCACCACTGTGTACTTGAATCACTTTATTTTTAAAGCCCATTTCTAGGGGCGCCTGGGTGGCTCAGTCGTTAAGCGTCCGACTTCAGCTCAGGTCACGATCTCAAGGTCCGGTCTGTGAGTTTGAGCCTACTTCCGATTCTGTGCCTCCCTCTCTCTCTGCCCCTCCCCTGTTCATGCTCTGTCTCTCTCTGTCTCAAAAATAAATAAACGTTAAAAAAATTTTTTTAAACCCATTTCTAAAAAACTTAGCCATTAGGTAAGAGATTAATTTATTTAAATTCATTGTTATCTCTGATATGTTTGGATTTCTGTCCTCATGTTTCAGGCAAATTCTTTAGTTCTCCTTCATTTAACTTCCTCTCTCTTTTTGCTTTCTTTTGTTTTCTGACTTGTTAGACTATATTTTGCTTCTTATTACAGTCATGATAATATGATATTTATGATTTTCTGTAATGAAGGAAAACAAGTTTATTTTAATACTTTTCAGGCTTTGTTAATTTAATCCACTGTTAGATAATCTATTAAAATATAATTATTACTTTAAGGATATGTTTTTTTTTTTTTTGAAAAATAACTTCGGCTTATTTATCAGCAAGCAAAACACCAAGACAGATCCTGAAAAAACAGGCAATTCACAAAAGAAAGTAAGTTGCTGCTAATCATGCCAAAATGTCAGCTTCACAATTAAAAATGTAAATAACAGCATAATATTGTTGCCTATTAGTTACAAATTTGTACTTAAATTAGAGGAACAATCTTCAAATGGAAGAAGGAAAAATTTATTCTTACATAATATTTTCATATACTCTGCTGCAAAGAGTTAGTATTAAAAGTCTTTGAAATGTTCACATACTCTGACCCGGAAATTCTATTTGTAGGAAATTGTCCAATAGAAGTAATGGCATGCATAAAAGGAAACATATCAAATGAATCAAACATCATTTATTATAATGAAAAAAAATTAGATTATCTGAAGAGCTGACAAAATAATGTCTACCATTGACCAAGGACTTACTATGTGCCAGACGTATAATTTTACATGCGTAACTTTCACAGCAACTTGTGGAGGCATATACTATTAATATTTCTGTATGTCAGATTTGGAAACTGAGTCATAAATCTAGTAATGGTTTATACCCAATTTGAACCCAGTCAGCCTTTGTCAGAATCCAGGCCTTAACAGATACTTCTCAGAAAGGGCAAATTTAATTTAACTTTGTTAGTCTCAGCAAAACATGAGATTAATTACTTATTCTATACCTATACAATGGAACAATGTACTTTCATTCTTGAGTGCCTGTCTTTGATTAGTTTATAATTATGTTTGATCTTTGGGTTCAATTTCAAAAAATATACACAGAAGTTTTAAATGTTCTGAGTCAGGTCTTTCTGTCCTTTTATATTCATCTGGCAATTTGGTTCAATATAAAATTCCTGGGTCACAACATATTTGCCTCAATAGATACTGTTCCATTGTCTCCTATCACCTAATGTCATGTGAGATATTTACTGTTAAAAAGCTGAGAACCTTTATGGACAAAAACATTTTTTAAAGTATTCTCCTTATATTCTTAAAATTATTTTCAGGAACATGTTCTTATTTTCATCAAACTCTTTCCTTCCTTCCATCCTCCCTCCTTTCCTCCCTCCCTCCTTTCCTGCCTCCCTCTTTTCTTTCTTTCTTTCCTTCTTTCTTTCTTTCTTTCTTTCTTCTCTTTATTTCTTCTCTTTCTTCCTCTTTCCTTTGTTTTAATGATTTAATATCTTTCAAGGCTCCTTGTTATTATGTGCCTGCTTTTGTTTTTAGCCTTAAATTGGAAAGAGTTTCTCCAGATCTCATGTTTGCTACAGATTGGAGAGATGGAATGAATGACCTTATCCCTTCTCAGTATCTGTTTCTCAGTATTTTCACATGTTGCAATATAAAATAGTTCAGGTTAATAAGTACAGTCCAGTTGCAATATTTCAGCAACAATGATCTACTTTAAGGCTGCTGGATAAAGGAAAAATCTTTTTTGAATCGTATGGTCAAATAGGCTAAGATAAAGGTACCGATGTTTCTGGGGTTAACTTTAGTGCATGAAAGACTACATCCTCAACTGCATTGCTACCAGAACTTTTCATGCCTCCTTCCTTGTTTTCAATATCCCCCAAACTAAATATGTCAAGTTCAGTATGTCTTTTCTCATTTCTCTTCTCTTTCATCTGGGTTATATCCTGGAAGGTCAAGTCCTAGAAGAAGACGTAGCAGATTTTTTTTCTGGTTCATAGTAAAAGGCAAGTGTATAATTTTCCATTCAGTGTGTTAATGTGTCACAAAGTAATGCCAAAGAGTGGGGAAGAGTTAATGTCTTTGCCCATTTCCATTAAAGATAACTGTCTTATTCTGCTTCAAAGAATGGAACCCAAGAGCATAGTCTAGGGGATTGTTTCACAATCTACACTATCCACAAAGGAAGTAGCATAAGCATCCCAAATACTAGCCAATGTTCTTCTCTTCAGTTCTCAGTGCAAACATCAGTTTTCACCAATTTTATGGGGAAAATGGAAGGAGATGTATCAGAATCATTTGGTCTACAGCCACAGTAGCTCAAAAAGACTTCTACACCCATTTTACAAACTGTGAAAATCATCCAACAAAACAATTGATGACAGATACTTTATTTCTTTTCTTGTGCAATTTAGATACTTACTCTTTCCTCACCATCCTCTTTAAAATTCCCCTGCATTACTGACTTCCACAAAAATATTAGTGAACAATACTGATGATATATTAAGGGGCATCTGGGAGGCAGATTACAGTTCATATCAAATAACAAAAAACTGAGCTTCCTTCATTCAATTGCCCCTCACTGTATGGTCCCCAAACCAGGGATTCCTCTTTCTGCCCTTGGACAACACTGTCCCCAGATTTACTGGTTTTACTTATCTCGCTCTCTGATTCCACTTTCCTCTTTTATGGAGAGAAGATTTAGATCTACCCAGCTTCTATCTCCAAATGTCATAATGTTACTTCAGACGATCTTTAATCTTTAAAACAAAGACTTTCAGTTAAGGGCTGGAGAAGTGGGGGTGTGGGGAGTTGTCTGTGTTCAGTGAGTATAAAGTTTCAGTCATATAGGATGTGAGCATTCTGGGCATCAGTTACACAACTCACACAACAATGTGACTGTGCCTGACACTGTTGTCCTGTGCATTTGGAAATTGTTGGGAAGATGAATTTTATATGTGTGGGCTTTTTTTTGCCACTATTAAAATAAAAGACTATCTGTAAATACCTTATGTAAGTGCACTGATTTGTTACTCAAAATATGTCTTTGAAATGTAAACCGCACCCAATGATCCTAATGAAAAGAAATCTTTCAAACTCAAACAATACCCTCTCCAAGAGAAAACCTGGTGAATAAAACTAACTCCTTTTTACAGGTTGCTCGTCATAAACAGGAAACGTGACTATGTTTACTGCTTCCAGTACTGGCCCCTTCTGCCTGTCCTTTGAAATCCAGGTCAGTTCCTACTTCAAAACTCTTTCCAGTCCTCACAAATCCAGAAGTGCCTTTTGTTCTTATGCAGTTGGCGCATTTATTGTTTATGTTAGTTATTTGGCAGTCAGGTGCCAATGCTTCACAGTATCTACATTGAGTGACATTAGTAATTTAAAACTTTGATAATTTTTATCACAAATATTTACATTAATTTGATTTTTAAAAAACATTGCATTAAACCATTATTTAATTAATATTTTGACATCTTCTTAAATGTTCCCCGCCCCTTAAGAAAAGTACCTTGTTTGCCTCATCCTAGAGCCCATGTCTTTAACAAATCAGGCCTGTTAATTGCGTTCTTTGGTTGCATTGCCAATTGAAAAACTGAGATCTGAAGCCAAGTCCTTATCTTGATGATAATCAAAGATCCCAATATTATTATGTCACTTTCCCTAATGAAGTATGTACCTGGAGATGAGACTCCCTGAGGTTTTACTCTTGATACTGAGTGTGGGCTTCATATCTGAGTCTCAGCCATTTGCCTGTTTCTTGAGTATCATTTGCTGTGCCAAGTGTATACACTGGAACAGTCTTCTGTTGATGGACCACTTCTGTGATGTCCACGTGACAACTCTCACCCACTGCTTAACCTTGTCTTAAATTTTTTTTTCAACGTTTATTTTTGGGACAGAGAGAGACAGAGCATGAACGGGGGAGGGTCAGAAAGAGAGGGAGACACAGAATCGGAAACAGGCTCCAGGCTCTGAGCCATCAGCCCAGAGCCTGACGCGGGGCTCGAACTCACGGACCACGAGATCGTGACCTGGTTGAAGTCGGACGCTTAACCGACTGCGCCACCCAGGCGCCCCATCCTTGTCTTTATTGTACACAAGCTCTCCTCATTTCCATATCCATCCTCAAAGCCTGAACGTGCCTCACTGGTCATCTGTAAGCTCCATTTCAAAACTCTCAGTTTGCTTTCTCAATTCTTCAGTAAGCGCATTCTGCCAAATCCTGTTTTGACCAATAAATGTGAGTAATTTCATGAAAGTCATCAGTAGAATAAAAATTCCAAGGAGAAGGTTATGGTTCTCACAGTACCAAATGCTGCACTAAAGTTGAACTGACAGAAAATTCAGCTAGGACCATTGATTTGATTTTGTTTTTTGAGGTTTTCTTGGATTTCATTGATTAAAGAATTTTATTTCATTCAATTCAGCACATATTTATTAAAGGCTAACGTGCTAAACTCTGTTCATTTTTATTACAAGATTACATAGGTTAAAAGCAGATACAAAATAAATATCATCACGGCTTTTGGTTTCACCTATGATCTTTAACACAATTCCAGTAGAAGTATTAGTAAAACCTTCAAGAGAAGATTTTCAGTATAATGGTTAAGGAAAAAACTGAAGTGAAAAGTGAATGGTGATAAAGTGGAGTTGACAGGTAGATTATTTTTCAAGGAATGTGGTTATAAGAGGAAAAAAGTCATTGTTTTAGAAGGAAAAGTATTAGTTGTTTATTTATGACTTTGGGGTTACCGCTGTTTGTGCATATTTAGTGTAACTATAACCTGATCGTGTTTTCTGATAATAAGGGAGGATACAACTGATAAGAAGGGTCTGGAGGATGTTACAGGAAAATAAAAAAGACAAGTCAAAGTCTTAGAAGAGGAGGAATAGTCTATATCAGTTGTATGTGAAAATATTCACCTAAACAAAAACTCGGCCCATCCTTCCACTAGGAAAAGAGCAAATACTCATGAAGAAAAGGAGTATTGTATTTGAGCTTTAATGAGTAAATTGGGACATTTGTTGACTGGTCTTGATTTTTATTTCAGTCATGCACCACAGGCGATTTGATCTCCAAATCGTGAAGCATTTAGGGATAAGACTCACAGCCATTAACAACCAGGGACTATTGGGAATAATCTTACAAGGAATGTGATAGGAAAGTGATGCACAAAATATTTGGTAAAGGTAATTGAGAGCTTATTAATTCTAGGTAACATGAATTTGTGGTAGACTCCATCAATGATTGTCCATCAACCCATGGTAGTGACAGATTAGAAATGGAGCGATTAGTTGAATACATCATTACCATCTCATTATGCCATGCCTAATAACCATTACCTCAAACAAAATTTAAGTTTCTTGATTGCAGAAGCCATATCCTATTGTTTATTACTTTCAAATTTCCATGACACTTAACATTTTGTAGATGCACATCATATATATATATATACAGATACCTCATTGATAATGACATCTTTCCATAAATTTCCAACATGATGTTCTTTACTCTGAATCATGTTTGTCCTGATACAGAAGTATATATTTAAATCTCTTGTACCAATTCATAATTTCCAAAGGCTCAAGACAATCTCTCTAAAAAATTCTGAGGTAGTATTTGGTAGTGATAGCAAGTTAGCAAAAAGACTTAGGTATTTTAAAATAGCTACCAGATACTTGGGACAGAAAATGTAGCATTGCATAAGGATCTTTCTAACCATTTGTTGTTTGGACAGCCAAAAAACAATTATAACACCAGAAACCACTCAAGTTACTGTAAGGATTATGCATTATGCCATGAAGTGTTTGTTAAATAATTACAGAACATTGATATCTGTGTGCAGCTTTTTATTATATGGATGGCTTGTGAAATAGTTACAGCTGCTCTCAAATCACCCTAAACACGTTTACATTATTTTAGGTTGTATATTGTGCTTGCAATATGTTCACTGAAAATAAATGCATATTTGTAATACAATAGAAAATGCCTATAATCAATAAACACCTTTAAATTGATAGAAGTTTTAAGGGACTTCTAAAATACTTGAGGATAAGTAAGCTTACTTGAGAGTAGTGGATTAAAAACATACAATAACCCTAGAATCCACTTCTATTTTTAAAAATAAGTGTATAAAAGTTACAAATGCACAAATTGTAAGGAGCTGAAGTCTGAGATGTTTGAAATACCTCAGCCCTTATTCCACCGTCAATACTCCATTTTTTAAAACCTTATGGGGACATCCCTTATATAATCAGGTAAGAGAAGAGCCTCCCTGGTTGGAAGCATTAGCTCAGTCTGGAGTCCCATTTGCTCAGCTTCACCCCGGCACTTCTCTGACCTGACCAGCCTGGGAGCTGCTATAGCAAAATCCCTCAGGCTCCAAGGAAATAGTCTAGAATCCTCTGTTTTGGATGATGTGCAATTTGTGAATTCTTATAACAACTATTTCATGGCCTGCTGGAAAGACCCTGTCAAGGAAAACATTATTTTTGAAATATGAAGATGTTGTTATCAAATATTGGCCAATTTTTTAGGATTGTATGGCGGTTCCTTGGTAATATGGACAATAGTATTAAGATAACAGAACTTTTGCTGCCATACCTTCAAGATCTCATCTATCTTCATGATGAATTGGAAACTGAATTCTTCTTTCAAGGTCTATGTAATTAACCTTGGGAGGACTCTTCACCAGGAATAAACGTTTCTAGTCTACAGCTCTGACTTTCCTCATCTTTAGCAACCCAGCAGCATTTGCCACTTTACAGGCTGTGCATCACACTGTGGTCCTTAGCAGGTCTCATTATGGTTTATTGATGAGCAGTCGCTAAGAGCA
The DNA here is from genome assembly GCF_022837055.1 of Prionailurus viverrinus. Taxonomy (NCBI): domain Eukaryota; kingdom Metazoa; phylum Chordata; class Mammalia; order Carnivora; family Felidae; genus Prionailurus; species Prionailurus viverrinus. Next base: position 104,015,163 of record NC_062565.1, read on the forward strand.
CTGCATTCTTTTATCACCAGGGAGTTCTTATTCCACTGGTCTTGTGATGCCTGTGGCTTGGAGGTTGATGTGCCTAAACCGTTAAAAATAGAAGTTGAAATTGAACCTTGTCTTGCTAGGTTTAGGTTTTATCCTGAAGGCAAGACAAAGTTATTGAGAGATTATAAGCAGGGAAGTCATATATCAGTTTTTTATTTTACGAAGATCAGTGTGATAAGGGGAATAGAGGAGAAGGCAGAGATGGAGCAAAAGGGCGTAGCTGAGCAGTTCTTGCAGTTGTCAAGATATGTAGCAGATGTAAATGGCAATTAGAGTTTATTAGAGAAAGAGACTGGGGAGATGTCAGATGGCCAAATTTGCAGATCCTGTGTTCCAAACATATAGGCAAGGTAAGAGAACTGGAGAAAACTAAGATTATTTCCATAATCTCAATGATATAAAGAGTGCTTACTCTCTGCCACTCTCAAGGGATTACATGAATTAATTAATTCATATAAGCCTCCCAGCCTCCCAACAAATTTATAAACCATGTATTTTCATTATAATCATTCTATAGAGGAAGAATATTGAGCCACAAAGAGGTTAAGTAACTTTCCCGTAGGTAATAAGTAGCAGAAATGGGTTTGGGATCCATTCAATTCAATTTCAAAGCTGTTTTGCAAATTATTATAGAATGAATTTGCCCTATATATCATAACAAAGAATAAAGGAGGAATACTTTGAGGTAAATAGATGAATTCATATTGATATTTAGCTGCTGGTGAGCATTCCAAAAGGAATTTGGAAGTATAGGTCAGAAACTCATGGGCAGGTTAATAATAGAAGAGATAGATAACAAACTTGATAATTTATTTTATCTCAGTTTTTATAATGGCTTTTCCTAAATCTATCTCTACATTTCATTTATTCATTCATTCACTCATTCATTTACTGAGTGAGCATTAAATGTCTACCATATGCCGGGCACAGAACTTGGTTCTGGGGATACAGTGATAAAAATATAAGACAAGATCCTTATTCTTGATAAACTTAAATTCTAGTTCAGATAAACAGAAGAAATAAGTAAATGTAAAAATAATTTCACATAGCTTTCAGTTCCATGAAGGGAATAAAATAAACAGGTCTGATAGAGACTGAGCAGGGCAAGGTAAGGGCTTGATATAACTTGGTAAAAGAGTGCCTCACAGAGAGTACGACATCTAAGATACTAAGTGAAAGAGAGGTAATAGCCAGCCATGGGAAGATTCTCAACAAAGGGAATCTTTGGAAGAAGGACAGACAGAATTGCAAGCGTTGGAAAGAATAAATGAAGGAGAGAATGGATTTGTAGCATCTCATCGGTAAGACTGATATTCCATTAGAGACTGCTTCAGTATTGCACACTGTGACCAATATATCTTCTGACTGGTGAATGTTCATTCCACAGCAGTTGTTAAATATTTATTTCATATGCCCTGCACATAGACATGACAATAAGCAGGAATTTCTCTCTAAGTTCAAAATAAACCACTGAAGGTTTCCTAAGAAGCATATACATGATTTGAAACACATTGGCAAAGATCTCTCCATGGATAATATTAGATTAATTCAATTACATAGATGCTTGCATTACAGAAGTCAGGTGGTGATTGTGGTGGTACAAGTACAAGATTATTAGGGGCTTAGCAAGAGTGATAGCAATGCAGATGATATTACCTTGACAGAGTTTTGACAAATTCTAGAACTTTCAAAGGTAACTCTACTTGCCGATGGTTTGGATGTGGGTTAAGGAGAAAGGAAAAATTAAAGATGATTATTTGTCTTGAGTGGGGGATATTCTCAGTTACGAAAAAGAAGAACACTGAAAGAGAACAGCATTAGGGGAAAAAAATCAAGAGCTTTGCTTTGAACATATTAAGCTTGAGATATTTGTTATACAAAACAAGTAGAGATATAAAATAGGCAATAGGATAGATGTGTTTGGAATTCTATGAATAATTTAAAATTAGGGATAGACAAATACATTTATAATTGTCCCATGTTGGGTTCTCCAGAAGCAGACTCAGAATAAAAAATCATATGCCAGTAATTCATTAGACAGTTGCTTCTGGGAGAAGCCAGTGAGGAGGTGGGCAAGGAAATAAGGACAAGAATTCCACTGGGAGCTCCAGAGGAACGTTTTCACTGTTATCCTGAAGAGTTTCCTTTTGTTCACTCTTTTTTTTTTAATGTTTATTTGTTTTAGAGAGAGAGAGAGAGAGAGAGAGAGAGAGAGACAAAGTGTGAGCAGGGAAGGGGCAGAGAGAGAGAGAGGGAGGCACAGAATCCAAAGCAGGCACCAGGCTCTGAAGTGTCAGCACAGAGCCTGATGCGGGACTTGAACTCACGAACCATGAGATAACAACCTGAGCTGAAGTCAAAAGCTTAACCGATTGAGCCATCCAGGCACCCCTCCTTTTGTTAATTCCTAACTGATGCCTTCGCCTGTGTTTAGAATCCCTTTTCCTACTGCCACTTCAAGGATTTTATTTCTTTCTCTGCTTTTAACCTTTTATTTTTAATTTACTGGTTCTTTCCTGTTAACATGTTCAAGTACTAAGGCCACTTCTAGTGTAAGAACAAAAACATCTACCAAAATGAAACTTAAAGAAGAAATCTCTCAGTCCATCAGAAATTTCATCCTGTAGCTGCTGGGCTACCGGCTTCTTTTGACAACAACATTTATTTTAGCATTGCCCAAGCTTGAAGTATCTACTTCACATCCCCCTCACCAGTCAAATCACTATCATTTGGCCTTAATGACTCCATGTTCTTGCCAAGGTCGCCAATGATATCTCTGTCCCTAAGTCAAGTGGATGCTTTTCAGATGTTACTTTTCTTCATCTCTGGGTAGAATTTCAAATTTTTAACATTTTTTTTCTTTTCAAAACTTTATTTTTCTTAGCTGCAGTGGCATTCAACACTAGAGGTACTGAGGCTCCATACTCTGTAATTTCCTTATAACACACATACCTCTCTCATCCCCTACAGTCTGTATTCCATTCTTCCCTTTCTTCAAATGTCACTTAAATGTTGCTAGTGCCAAGATTCTGCTCTCTTCTTTCTTCACTCTACTCACCAATTGGGTACCCTCAGTCACTTCTATGGATTAAATTATCATCTATTTTTATTTGAATCACAAATTGAACCCAATGAGAGTGCTTGGGATCCAGATTTGTATGCCTAACAGGTCCTTCTAAATCATTTTGTTCACTACCAGTGGCAGCCAAAATGGGGTAAGCCCACAACAGCCTATCTTCTCCCTTAATTATAACTGCAAACTCTGGACAGAATATGAAAAGGAACTAACTGAGGACATGCAAAATAAGCAGCAATAATAGGAAGGTTGGGGAGGAAAGTCAAAACTTGAAAGCAACAAATCTGTGGTGAGTTTCTTGGTTATTTTTTCTCCTTTAATTTTCAGCTTTGAAATAAGATTGGTTAATTTGCTAAACTACACTATCTTGAGAAAAACAAAAGGGTGGGCATCAAAATTTAGAGAGAAAATCAACTCTTCTGGCCAGAAGAATCAAGAAAAGGATTCCCTGAGGACCAAATAGTGTGTTTCAGGAAACTCAGTTTTCACTTTTTTTTTTTCTTACTCTGTTAAGGGCAGCCTTAGTAGCACATGGCTATACAAGAGTACAGAGCCTAAAACCTTGAAATAAACCAGTGTTTGGCTAGATGATCTGGGAAAATGAGCCTGTGGGAGACAAAGAGTATAGACGAAATAAAAAAGAGAGAGCCAAAGAAGTTCGCCAGTAACTTTGTGTGCATAATGACCCAAGTCTTGGGCTCAGAAGTGCACCAAATCTTGAACTGCACATAGATGACATTGGAATCCCAACACATAGACAATGACACTGAGCTTGTATTTTAAATCTAACTGGGTTTTTGACAGCAAATACACACACACACACACACACACACACACAAATAAACATTCTTCAGATGACTTTTTTAAACTTTATTTATTTATTTTGAGAGAGTGAGAGTAGGGGAGGGACAGAGAAAGAGAGAGAGGGACAGAGAATCCCAAGCAGGCTCTGCACTGTCAGTACAGAGTCCAATGTGAGACCCGAACTCATGAACCATGAGATCATGGCATGAGCAGAAATCAAGAATGGGACACTTAACTGACTGAGCCACCCAGGCACCCCATCTCCAGACAATTTTAAAAGGATTCAGGTCCCACAACATGATACAAAAATATCTAGGATGGGGTGCCTGGGTGGCTCAGTCAGTTGGGCGTCTGACTTCAGCTCCGGTCATGATCTCTCTCGCACTCCGTGAGTTCGAGCCCTGTGTCGAGCTCTGTGCTGACAGCTCAGAGCCTGGAGCCTGCTTCCAATTCTGTGTCTCCCTCTCTCTCTGACCCTCCCCTGCTCATGCTCTGTCTCTCTCTATCTCAAAAATGAATAAAAACATTAAAAAATTAAAAAAAAATCTAGGATATAATTCCAAAGAAGGAAATGTCATCAATTTGAAGAAAACCGAATATAAACAGATGTCAAAAGTAGATGTCAAAGACTATAAATGCAGTTATAACCATGCTTTATGAGGTAAAAGTGAAGTTTCCGGAAAGGTATGGAAATAAATGTTTTCGACAAGAGACACAGAAAGAAGCTGTCTAAAATGGAAACCCAATAAGAATGAAGTAACTGAAAAATATAACATCTAAAATAAAAATTCACTGAATGGGTTCAATAGTGGAGCAGAGGAAGCAGAGTAAGTAACCAACAAATATCAAGTTGGACTGATAGAAATTCACTATTCTGAGAGCACCTGGGTGGCTCAGTTGATTAAGCATCTGACTCTTGATTTTGGCTCAGGTCATGACCTCACAGTTCAGTTCCTGAGATTGGGCCCCACTTCAGGTTCTGCACTGACAGCACGGAGCCTGCTTGGGATGTTCTCTTTCCTCTCTTTCTGCCCCCCCTTCTTAGGCACACACATTCTCTCAAAATAAATAAGTAAACTTTAAAAAAAGAAATTGACTACTCTTCAGAGCAGAAACACATAATAAAAGATTGAAAAAAAGAGAAAAGAGACTCAGAGAACTATGGAACAACATCAAAAGTTTTACTATTTGAGTTATTGAGGAGGTGGAAAGGAACAGGTGCAGAAAATAATATTTGGAGAAATAATGACTGAAAATTTAATTTGGCAAAAGACATATATGTACAGATTCAGATTCAAAAGCTTAGCTAGTACTCAAAAGGATAAACTTTAGGGAAATCATGCTCAGAATCATCAAAATACAACTGCCCCAAAATATAAAGAATAAATATTGAAATGAGGCAGAAAAAATGATCCATTTACATATAAGGGTAGTGTAATTTGAATGTATTCATATTTTTACTAGAACAAATGGATGGCAGAAGACAGAAGAATGCTATTCTTGATAGACTGAAACAAAAGAAATGTTAATGCAGAGTTCTGTATTCATGGAAAATATCTTCTAGGAACAAGCAAAATAGACACTTTCAGCAGGAGGAAAACTAAGAGAATTTGTTACCAACAAACCCGTCTAAAAGAAATCTAAAAGAAATGCTCAAGTAAGTTTTTACTAAAGGGAACCTTATTTTTTATTAAAAAATTTTTTTTAATGTTTATTTTTGAGAGAGAGAGAGACAGAGACAGAGCGTGAGCAGGGGAGGGGCAGAGACAGAGGGAGACACAGAATCCGAAGCAGGCTCCAGGCTCTGAGCTGTCAGCACAGAGCCCAACGCGGGGCTTGAATTCACAGACTGTGAGATCATGACCTGAGCTGAAGTCGGAGCTCAACCGACTGAGCCACCCAGGCACCCCAAACTAAAGGGAACCTTAACAGAGGGAAACTTGGAATGGAAGGAAAGAAGAGCTACGGAGGTGGTATATAGCTTAGTTAGAATAAACTATTTTTCTCCTCTTAAGTTTTTAAAAATATAAATGACCTTTCAAAGCAGAAAAAAATCTAATGCTTTGTGGTGATATTTTCATGTATCTAGATCTAATACATACAATGTCAAAGGACTGTCTAGTTGCAAGATTTCTACATTTTAGCTGAAGTGGTAAAATATTAACTCTGAAGGGTCTATAAATGTTAGTATGTATGCTGTATTTCTCAGAGAAAATATTAAACACAACAGAAAGAGAAAAAGACAAAACAGAAATAGATAAAATTAAAGGCTAAAAAACATTCAAATAATCCAACAAAAGATCGGAGATTGGGAAAAGGAGAACAAAAAAACCAGAAAGAGTACAACATAAAACAAAAAGTAAAATGGTGAACCAAAATCCAACTGTATCAATAACGGCAGTAAAAGCAAATAGTCCAAACACATTATTTAAAACATGAAGATTGTCAGGACATGCAAAATAACAAGATGCAATGATATAGAGCCTTTAAAAATTAAATTATAGTACTGCAGGTAAATTAAAGGTAACAGCATTGGGAAAACATGTAAACATTAATCAAAAGATTGGTAGCTATGTTCGTTGCAGAAAAAGTAGATTTCAAAACAAGAAAACTCATCAGGGATAAACCATGAGATTTTCCAGTGACAACGTGGTAAAAGCACAGGAAAACAAAATAATTCTAAATGCCTTACATAGAAGTTCAAAAGGCATGAAACAGGAACTGAAAAAGCTGAAATAAAACGTAAATATATCCACAGTTACACATGGAGACTTCTACATTCCTCTCTTCGTGATCAATAATTCAATACAAAAAATAAGCATGATTTTAGAAGAGCCAAATAACATCATCAACCTAACCTATCCAATTGACCCATAGCATTTATACCCAACAATAGAGAAGACACATTGATTTTGAGTGTGTGCGGGATATTCACCAACGTGGGTATCATAAATTATAAGGCAAGCCTTAACAAATTTAAAAGGAATAAAATTATACAAACTGTGATTTCAGACCATAATGAATCAAACTAGAAATTAATAAGAGAAATGTATCTGGAAAATATTCAAATATTGGATACTAAACTACATGCATTTAAAGCTTTCACTGATCTAAAACTCTCATTCCTGCACCTTCATACTTCCTCTGAAACATCCATGCCTGACTACCTTACTTTGCTTGGCTAATTCTTATTTACATAAGAGGTATCGGTTTAAACTTCATTTTCTCAATACAGCTTCTCTGGTCACCATGTAATGAAACATGTGCCATCGCATTGGATTTTTATTACACTTTTTCCCCTTCCCTACTTCCTCACAATGTTTCATGTAATCAAATGTTAGTGGATTTGGTTGGACCCTCATGATCCAGGCTAGAAGTTCATCTCAGTGTAGGGTAACATCACAAACAATAACAGAAAAATATAACAGCCAAAATCTGATACCAGTTACCACTTTCTCAATCATTAGACCCAGCAAGCAAACAATTCTTCTTTCTTTAGAAACTGGGATAGAGGATCTCTGTCTGGTTTGGGAATCAAAGTAATGCTGGCTTCATAGAATGAGTTTGGAAGTTTTCCTTCCCTTTCTATTTTTTTTGGAACAGCTTGAGAAGGATAGGTATTATCTCTGCTTTAAATGTCTGGTAGAATTCCCCAGGGAAGCCATCTGGTCCTGGACTCATTTGTTGGGAGATTTTTGATAGCTGATTCAATTTCCTCACTGGTTATGGGTCGGTTCAAATTTTCTATTTCTTCCTGTTTGAGTTTTGGAAGTGGGTGGGTGTTTAGGAATTTGTCCATTTCTTCCAGGTTGTCCATTTTGTTGGTATATAATTTTTCATAGTATTCCCTGAAAATTGCTTGTGTTTCTGAGGGATTGGTTGTAATAATTCCATTGTTGGTGGGAATGCAAACTGGCGCAGCCACTCTGGAAAACAGTGTGGAGGTTCCTCAAAAAATTAAAAATAGATCTACCCTATGACCCAGCAATAGCACTGCTAAGAATTTACCCAAGGGATACAGAAGTGCTGATGCATAGGGGCACTTGTACCCCAATGTTTATAGCAGCACTCTCAACAATAGTCAAATTATGGAAAGAGCCTAAATGTCCATCAACTGACAAATGGATAAAGAAGATGTGGTTTATATATACAATGTAATACTACTTGGCAATGAGAAAGAATGAAATCTGGCCCTTTGTAACAATGTGGATGGAACTAGAGGGTATTATGCTAAGTGAAATAAGTCAGGCAGAGAAAGACAGATACCATATGTTTTCACTCTTATGTGGATCTTGAGAAACTTAACAGAAGACCATGGAGGAGAGGGGAAGGGGGAAAAAAAGTTACAGAGAGGGAAGGAGGCAAACCATAAGAGACTCTTAAATACTGAGAACAAACTGAGAGTGAGGGGGGTTAGGGGAGCGGGGAAAGTGGGTGATGGGCATTAACGACGGCACCTTTTGGGATGAACACTAAGCATTGTATGGAAACCAATTTGACAATAAATTGTATTTAATATAAAAAAAAAGAAAGTGGGATAGAGGAAACCTTAATTACTTAAGTTTATTCTTATTTTATTTTCATATTAGTTTACTTGCCTGTTTTTCCTATAACACACTAAAATGCATGAGGAAGAAGACATCTATCTTACCATTTCACCTGGCCTAGTGTCTTACGCCCATCTGATCAGCTATTACTATCCGATGCTTCTTTGCTGGTGATCTGGGCCACTAGAATTCTGGTCTAACTTAGAAGAACCAAGAAAAATCCAGCTCCCCGAACCTTTGGAGGTTTTTTTTTCATCCTTGAACATCAAAGAAATTTTTTAAACGTGACTTTTTAAACATTCTAAAATAGTCTTATTATAACCTTGTGTGCAAAGCCATTTTCTCCGTGAAAATCCCTAGTGTCTTGTGACATTCCACAATGCATTTTAATTTTGTATCTTATCTACTTGTTCAGTATTAATAAAGTGTTTCCAGAAGGCAAAGCTTTCCTTATTTGTTCTTTCTATATCTATACCCATATTCAGCAGGAATATAACTGCCCCTGGCAAAGAAGGGTCTAGCCGAGAACAAAATGCACTCAGGAAAGCCATTATGTGAGCAGAGACCTTTCACTTCAAGGAAATTCAGACTTTGCACTTGAAGGTATATGGAAGGGAGTGGCTTCAAATTACTTCACCTCATCAAGCAGGTTGCCAAGATGGTTCAGTTCATAATAGTTTCATAACCAGTGACGTTTCCACCAGTGTATTTCGGAAAAAGAGTTAATTATAAATTTAAATTAAAAAAAGACAAAAGGATATTTTCTTGTAAATATTTTAAAGGCATTTGGTGACTGAGATACAGGAAACGTATACTGATAGTAGCAGAGCTAGAATCAGCAAGGGAAAAAATTGATTTATCCAGTATGACACAACCGTACTGTGTCATTTTCATGAAGGTAATACAAATCCCTTTTTCCCTCAGCATTAGTGTACTCACCCAATTGATGCATTATGAAACTTAATATAAACTTTAAATATTACTTAGAAAATATGTAAATATTGTCTCCTACCCTTGTCCCTCCCCTCCATATAATTACCATAATTTGGTGATGTGGGAAGCTTCCAAAATATCCCTGAAATAACAAAGGTATGCAATACAATTTGTGAATATATTGCATTAATATCAGTTAAAACAAGGATCTGATTAATGTGGCTTAGGAATCTCAGACAATTTATTGAGCTGCTTGCTGATTACAATCTATGATGCTTTCTCTCTTCTGTGTAGATATTGATTTGATAGATAAAGTGGGAGTAATTTTTCTTTTGGAATGGTGACATTAATGGCCACTGAACTCTCATTGACAACAGTAGTGAACCATGTTTATTGGAACTCCAGGAGTTGTTTCAGTTATTTTTCTCTTCTTTTGTTCCCCTCCCCCCTTTTCACTTCTTACTTATGATTTCAGTCTTTTAAGGATGATTGAAAAACCTATAGGACGGTAAGCTGGTTTTTAGCCTTTCTTTGAAAGGCAAGATCAGTTTTAAAAAAGGAAAGGAAGATAAGACACTGTTTGGGGTTTATCATATTAAAATCTTGGTTAAATCTGACTTTGTGATTGTTTCTCTATTGTTTCCCCATTGAACTTATTTCTCTCTTTTCACCAGATCACACACCAGGGTTCATGATGACATCGACATCACACAATATAAGTTCAGCTATAGGTGTTATTTTGGAAAGGGGATTCTCTCAAAGCCAGGGTAAGCAAGGTAGACACATGCATGCGCCCGGCTTCCTATCATATTAGGGCATCTGTTAAATGAGACATTTCAGTGAAAAGACAATGCTTTTCATAAGTTCACCATCTTACATGAAAAAGTATAAAAAAATTAGCTTTGTCACTGAAAGAATAAACAAGCTGGCAGGAAGCCTAGATGTTTGCTGTCAGTTATTCACAGAAGACTATTGGGAATATCAGTTGCCCAGCTCTTATAGACATTTAAGTCTGAAGGATATTTTGTCAATATCTCCAGAAGGAGAAAATTTCAGTTTTTTGAGAAGCTGAGCCTGAGTATATCATCTCTCATTGAAAGGAGGGTGTCCCATGTAGCTGAACATCTTGGCCACCTGGAGTAAGCCCCTAGGGTCATTTTCAGAAAATTGTATTTATCGCTTCAATATTCTTTTTAATAAAACAGAAGATGTATATAATTTATATATTATATGTTTAAGTAAAGCATATCATAATTATATAGACATGATATAGCTATACTTGCTTATATGTATATCGTGAGCATAATATATGCATAGTACAATAGTGTGTTTATATGTGCATATGCACATAACATGTCAATGCAATGGACAGTTTACTGAAAACAAATGCTATCTGGGCACTTCACTGAAGGCCTTTATGTTATAGTAGACGTGGTATAAACTGTGGAATCAAATGTGCTCAAGTGTGAATACTTACTCGACCTATAAAAATGGGTCCTTGAAAGATTTATTTTTTTCTGAGCCACAATTTAATGATAAATTAATAATAATCATAACTTTTCTGCAGAGTATCTTGAGGGCTTAAATTAGTAACTGTATAGCACTTAGTATACTATCTTGTAAAGTAGACACTGGTGTCTCTAGGTCGTTACTGTTAACGTATCTTAAGAGATTATTAATTTGAGAGAATCAACTTCACTTAGTGATTTACTCAAGAAGAATTTATTATAAGCCACAATATTGCAACTTATTTGGAGATATGAAGATGAAACGGCCACAGGCTCTAGCTTCACTGGCTTATACTCTAGGGAGGGTACCATGACAATGAAGGGCAGGATTCTATAGGTGAACAGTGGTATGAGATACTGATTGAGATATACTGCCACAGAAGTTTTCGTTTTTGCTTTGCTTTTATTTTGTTTTGTTTAGTAGTGCAGAGAATTTGAGTAGTGATAGTTTTCCCTTGAATTATATAGGACTAAATTCAAAGGGGGCTTCATTCTAGGCATGGGAAGTCTTAGGTGCACAGGATGAAGAGTGATGTCCTAGTTTGAAGGTCCGCACCCGGAGAAGCATGTGAATGGGAAAGGAGTCAGGCCTCTCTTTTGTGTAAATATATCATTCTAGAAGAAAGGTTATTCTCTTGCTTTTCTTCACCTCTCTATCCATAAGTTTCCGAGGCTCAACTGGCTTGCCTCACTAAAGAAAGGGAAGAGGTCCCTAAGGAATCACCTATAAAGTGTAGGTGGGGGGTGGGAAGGAGTTTTAAGAAAAGAAGGACAATTTCTAATTTTCTTGTTAGAAATATGTTCCATCACTGTGTGTGTGGGAGCAGGGGACTTGAATCTTTGCGTTATTTTATGAAATCAGAATGGAGACATGGTTTCATAAATAGTATACAACTCAGAAAAAGAAAGAACAGTTCAATAGAGTACAGTTTGTAGCAAGTATTGGAAATACTAAAATAATTTTATGCTGGCCATCCCAATAAATTCAACCTGATTAGTTAGACAGTTATATTTATAACACACTAAAGTAAGCACAAGGATAAAGATATACAGGGAGCAATATTGTAGAACCATGGTGTCAAAGAAGGCCACCTATATTAGCTAAAGATAATCCTAAATTTTAAAACATAGATAGGCATTATACAATTAAATCTGCCTTGGAAGAATATTAGAGATCATTTCAAGGAAAGAATGAACTAAAGAACTGAAGCAAGAAACAGACCGTGACAAATTGCATTAGGTATTTTACTACATTTATTGTTTGTGACACATTTTCTATTCATCCTAGTAAGTCACAGATAAGGGAAATTAAGCTATTTCGCACACACTCATAAACAAGAAGGAATTATTTTCTCCCACATGGAAGGAAGCACTTTACAGTAATCCTTTCTTTGCTGCAGAAGAAAAGTAAAATAGCATGTTGCTCCAATCCTTTTATAATGGGAGGGTCCTTGTGCAGATATCCAATTGGAATGGAGAGTTAAGGCACTTGTCAAAATGTTTTATTTGCACAGCTTTTATTTAACTTGTATATGATTTTGGTGAGGGTGGGAAGGGTGTGGTCTTTCATAGAATACCAGTGGAAAGAAAGCAGTAAATTATCTTGCAAGCCATCTGTTTGCTGTTGACATCAAAAACAAGTTCTGGATAGTTCTTCAAATAATTCTTTAATACAATGTATATAATCTCACCGAACATAGATGACAACCCTCTGCTTCAAAGATGTATTAACCAGTTCCAAATTTCTCAGTATGTTAGTTCTTTCAGAAGTAAATATTAACTAGATTGTCTCAAAATCATAGTAATAAACCTAGGGGATACAAGGTCAAGCAAAGTAGGTACTACCCTTTTCTACAAGGAGTAAAAAACGGAAGCATATTTAATTTCTTTCAGGAGAGGAGTGGGAGATACTTTCATCTTCTTTTAGAATCCTTCTCCAGATCACAAATCACTCCCCCAAAGCCGTGATGTGCTGACTGATGCAGTAGTAACATATGCCCTGCTGCTACTGAAGGAGGGTGTGGGGAATTGAGGAGGTCCCTTTCTAATTTGCTAATTTATTGTTGATAGGGAGATTATAAAATGTGTTAGGTGTTTACGTAGTAGTGAATGTTCATTCCGATTTTGAATTCCTCTATTATCTTCTCTTTGTAAAGAGAATTATAATATGCTGTCTGCTACCGTGGTGACTTTGATGTCTGTGAGTTAGCTGTGTGGAATACAGGCGTAAAGTTCCTTTAGATATCTATATGTGTACACCACTGTTTCAAATCTGTGAATCTATGATTAGTTAATGGTAAGAAGCAATGATAGTGCCCATGACCGCTACAGAAAAGAACCTGCTTTGACAAATCATTCCAGTTTTCCAGGAACACTGTTTTGATGGAATATTGAGAGGTGAGGGGGTGCAGGGGAGGAGAAAGAAAAGAAAAGAAAAGAAAAGAAAAGAAAAGAAAGGAAAGAAGGAAGAAAAAAGTGGGGGAGGGAAGGAGGAAGGAAATTTCAATGAAATTTCTCCATTCCAAGTCAAATTAAATTGAATTGGAAATAATGCATAGTGACTTCTATCTTTGTTAGAATAAAATAGCACCACCACTAAATTTAACACTAGCATATAAGTAAACACTGGCAACAGGAGAGAAATTTTACTGTTTATGAATGAGGCATGAAAAGACTATAATTTTGGCTAAGTGTTCAGAGGAGGAACCCACGTGATCCATACAGCTCCCCTAAAACGAGAGATGTTTCTCTAAAGTAATCTCATTCCATCAAGAGATTTCTAACTTTAAGTGGACGATTTTCCAATCACCAAGTTGCCCCCACTAAAAGCTATTTAAAAGAATAATTGTGTAGAATTTTGAAAAAAATTCAGTTGCTTCTATCCCAATTATGTTAGTCAGTGGCATGAAAATATGTCTATACTTTTGAGAATGAACGTAGTTATTTGTCCAAAAGAGACTGCAAAAGAAATATAAAGTAGTATTTCCTTTGCATCTTTATGAAATACAAGGAATTTTTCAACATATATGAGAATATTCTTATTCTTGTTAAGAACAGAATAAGCTCGGAATGTTGAAAGTATACTGGAATTCTGCATGTGACCTTCATTAGTAAAACAATTGGGGAAAAAGGTTCATTACCTTAAGAAGAATTTTCTCATATCCAATATTATCCGCATAATATGTTATCCAGAAAATGTAGACAATAGTAAAAAACAAAATTTGTCCTGCAGGCATATTCTGGTTTCCCTGATTAAAGTGCAATTTGGTGAATTACAGTTTGGAAATTTAAAGTTACTTATATAATTTGGGTACACTTAACTTCTTGTTTTCCTCTGATATCAAGTGTGTTTAAATTCTATTAATATATGCTGTAGATGTTGTTTTCCTAACGACCAAACCTACAGATGGTTTCAGTAAATATTTGAGTTCATGAATCATTTTTGAGGATTTAAGTTGAAAATTAAAGAAATAGAATGTATTCATATATTTCTATTAAATTTTCCCTTTAATATTTAACATAATATAAAAAGAATCTTTTAACAGATAATTCATGATTTAGTGAAAATCTCAATTCTGCGCTAAGGTGCTCAGGCTTGATATGTTTAAGGGAAAAAGAAGGATAGTGTTGGAGAAGTCCGTCCTATTAGCAGCAGCAAGGGACAGGGAGTGTGTTCAAATTAAAGATGAGAGGCTATCGCCAAGTCATTGCAATAGTGGGAAGAAACGGTTCTGGAGATTCGCCCTGGGGTAGAAGCTGTGGGAACGGAAAGAAAAGGACACATGTAGAAAGATGCCGAGATAGGGGCACCTGGTTGGCTCAGTCGGTTAAGCGTCCGCTCAGGTCATGATCTCAGAGTTCGTGAGTTTGAGCCCCACGTCAGGCTCTGTGCTGACAGCTCAGAGCCTGGAGCCTGCTTCACATTCTGTGTCTCCCTCTCTCTCTGCCCCTCCCCTGCTCATGCTGTGTCTCTCTCTGTCTCAATTCTCTCTCTGTCTCAAACATTAAAAAAAGAAAGAAAGAAAGATGCCGAGATAAAAGAACCAGTATCAATAGGAGTTGAAATTTGATTACATGGTTGTAAGAGACGGGGAGGAATGAGAGACACTGCTGGGGTTCCCAGCTTGAGTTACTTGAAGCAGGATATTCAGGGAGAATTCTTGAGCTTGTGTGTACATTGGCACAGCTCTTGGGAATGTTCATGCTCATATTCATGGAATTTTTGTAGCAGTGACAACTGTCCCTTTGAAGATACAGAAACAAGCTTAAAGTGATAAATGGACATGGTATTTTTTTTAAGTATGCCATTATTAAAGCATAATTATCTTTCAGGGAAAGCAGAGGAAATGTGGAATTTAGGTTGGTAAGTGGTAGAAACAAGCACAGGGATAAACCAATACAATCAAAGACTTCTTTTGATTTAAAAAAAAAATCAAGTAAAATCTGAGAATGTGTTATACATTTGTCCTGGGAAATTAGTCTCAAACAGAGGCTTACTTTAGAAAGCTTCTACCAGCATATACATTAACATCTATCTTGCAAATCAAGTTCAAAGCTTAGAAACACCATTGAGGTCTTCTTCGAGGGGGTTCTGAATACTGCTGTTAGTTATCTACTCAGTCACGGATGCCATACTATTAAAATTTCTGCATTTGAGCAGTCAAGCAAGGCGCTGAAAAGAATCCAACAGCCCTTACAGTACTAATTATTAAATGGGAAAAAATGGTTGGAAGCATCAGTCATTTGAGAAATATAAAACTTACACACACTAAACTTCAATCTATTTTTCCCTGTTGTAAATGAGTTAACCTCATGCAGTTATAAATGATTTTCTGAATTACATGGCCCTGTGGGTGTGCATGATTTCTAGTAAGGCATATGGCCTTGATCCCTACATGGATGTGCATCATGAGGCCTAACACAGGAGTAGTTGCTGTTAATTTAGAATCTATGCCCTGCTTATTTGCAGAAGAGATTTGATTTGTTGGGGGAAAAAATAGAACATAACATTGAACAGAAACACACTTACACATTCAAGTAAATATCAAAGCTATAGGGACACCAATATTTCCATTGCTGTGGGATGCCTAAACCACTGGAAGAATCACCATGAAGACCCAACACAGGCACAGAGGGATTTACAATGTGTTCTGAGAGGCAGGGACTCAGAAATACCAATCCTTCTCTATCAACTTGGCTTTTCGGGTTTATTAATAGCCTCAATCTTGTTAGCACCGCCATTACTACAATTAATAGCACAAAAATTACTAGTGCATATTATTTCATCATTTGGAGAAGGAACACAAACTACATTTTATATACTTTGTAAACACATAGAATATTATAATATCAGAGTATGTAACTGATGCCTAGAATTAAACATTTTTTTAATGTTTATTTTTGAGAGAGAGACAGATCATGAGTGGGCAGGGGCAGAGAGAAAGGGAGACACAAAATTCGAAGCAGGCTTCAGGCTCTGAGCTGTCAGCACAGAGCCCAACGTGGGGCTTGAACCCACAAACCATGAGATGTTTACCTGAGATGAAGTTGGACACTTAACCAACTGAGCCACCCAGACACCCCATAGTATTAAAGATTTGAGTAAGCAGTACATGCTCAGCAAGAGGTGGCCTCCAAAAAGATGTTCCATTCCATTGAAAAGCTTATAATTTCTAAAAAGAATAAAGAGACTCATGGACATTGTTGTCTTTTCTACCCACTTAAAATCTTTGAAAATATTTCAATAATGCAAAAACAAGAGAGAAAGAGAAGAATATAATTGATATAATTACCTATAACCCAGTTACATCAAATCTTGACATTTTACCTTATGATCATTTCTTTTCAGATTAATCTTTAGAGATGCAGCTGAGAAATCTCTCATCACTTTTTCTTTTATTTCTAATGATAATCATTCACTTAAAACTATTTATTTAAGAGGCATTTGATATTGTTCTCACATTTCATGTACTCGTAAATAATCTGTACGCATACTTAAAAAATCTGTATAAATTATATTATGCCTACAACATCTTTTACAATCTACATTGTCTTTGAGATTAATAGTTACGGGTACAGTAGTTTCCCCCTTACCAACAGGAGATGCATTTTAAGATCTACATTGGAGGGGCGCCTGGGTGGCGCAGTTGGTTAAGCGGCCGACTTCAGCCAGGTCACGATCTCACGGTCCATGGGTTCGAGCCCCGCGTCGGGCTCTGGGCTGATGGCTCAGAGCCTGGAGCCTGTTTCCGATTCTGTGTCTCCCTCTCTCTCTGCCCCTCCCCCGTTCATGCTCTGTCTCTCTCTGTCCCAAAAATAAATAAACGTTGAAAAAAAAAATTTTTAAAAAGATCTACATTGGATGTCTGAAACCACAGATAGTAGTGGACTCTGTATGTACTACTTTTTTCTATTTTCTTGTATGCATACATACCTACAATAAAGCCTTATGATTTAGGGATAGTAACAGATTTATAATAAATAGAATAGTTGTAACAAGTAGTGTAATAAATGTGAATGTGGTCTTACTTGTAAAATACTGTACTTGCTGATCCTTTTTCTAGTGAGGATGTGAGATGATAGAATGCCTACGTGATGGGATGAAGCGAGGTGAGTGACAATAGGCATTGTGCCATAGCATTAAGCTACTACTGACCTTCTGACAATTTTTCAGAAGGAGTATCAGTATCATCTACTTCCGGACTATGGTTGACTGTGGATAATTGAAATCGAGGAAATAAAATTACAGGTAAGGGGGATTATTGTGTATATATTTCTTTTTTTTTTTAATTTTTTAATGTTTATTTTTGACAGAAAGAGAGAGACTTAGCGCAAGCAGGGGAAGGGCAGAGATAGAGGGAGAGACAGAATCTGAGGCAGGCTCCAGGCTCTGAGCTGTCAGCACAGAGCCTGACACAGGGTTTGAACTCACAAACCATGAGATCATGACCTGAGGCAAAGTTGGACCCTTAACCAACTGAGCCATTCAAGCGCCCCAAACTCTGTATATATTTCTTAATGCAGTTACCTTAACAACAGTATAGTATCTTATCCAATGAAGACACCAAACATTATTTATTCAATATTAGTAGTAGTAGTAATATTTAATTAAATAGGTTACATGCCAAATGTGGGGCCTGAACCCTAAGATCAAGAGTTGCATGCTCTACTGGTTGAGCCAGCCAGGCACTGCCTACCCATTTTATTTTTGGTGGATATTTGGATTCTCATTTTTGTTTAATAATAAATAGCATTTCAATAAATACTTTGTACATGTCTTTTTTGCACATATGTTAGAGTTTCTCTGACACCAAACTTGAATAGAGATAAGAAAGATGATCCTGTATAATTTATAATCACAAATTCTCACATAAGTTTAATGATTGAATTCAAGTACTTTAGTGGTGCAAAAAGCTAAAGTTGAGAATCCAGTTTATTTCCCATAAGGCAAAAGCACATGCAAATATTCTACATAAGAAATTCAAATTGCAAGTCTCAAATAATTTCCAGAGCTAATGTGTCAAAAAAAAAATTGGTGGCTTGGGACCCCTGGATAGCTCAGTGGTTAAGTGTCCAACTCTTGATTTCAGCTCAGGTCATGATCTCACAGTTTGTGACTTTGAGCCCCACATCATGCTCGGTACTGACAGTGTGGAGCCTGCTTGGGATTCTTTCTCCCTCTCTTTCTTCCCTTCCTGCTCTCTCTCTCTCTCTCAAAATAAATAAATAAACATAAAAAAATTTAGTGGGTTACAACTAAAATACACACACACACACACACACACACACCACAAAAATGAAGATGTGTGTGAATTAGCTAAAACAAAAATTAGCTGTGCTAGACTCATAAAGACTTGAAAAATTTGAATTATCAAACTTGGAATATGTTGAAAAATAAAATTTGGGGGGTATTGAATGCATTTACCTTTTTGGGGTGACTGAGTGGCTCAGTCTATTAAATGGTCGACTCTTGACTTCAGCTAGCCCATGATCTCATGGTTTGTGAGTTCGAGCCCTGCATTGGGCTCTGTACTGACAGTACAGAGCCTGCTTGGGCTTCTCTCTCCCTCTTTCTATGCCCTTCCCCTGCTTGTGCTCGTGCTCTCTCTCTCTCTCTCTCTCCCCCCCAAAAATAAATAAACCTAAACATTTTTTAAAATAAATTTTAGCCATGAAATAACTATAAAAATTCAAATGAAAAATTAAATGGACACATTCAGCAGAAGTTTAGACACAAGTAAAAACAGAGTTAGTGAATAGATGCTATGACTGAAGAAATTTTCCAGCATAGATTTCATAGAATAAAAGATGTGGTAAATTAAAAAAAAAGAGAGATTAGAAAGTTGTAGGAAAAAGTTACAAGGTTTAGCATCCAGCTAATCAGGGTTTAAGAAATATGTAGCAGAGATGGTCAGAATGAAGTGTTATTTATTCAAAAGAATAATGGGTGGGAATTATCCTTTATGAAAAATGCAGTGGATAGAAAGCAGACGTCATATTCAGGAAATTGTTTATAGACTATTTTGCTTATGGAATTTATAGACTTTCCTTTTAACTAGCTACAGAAATGTTTGCTACATTTTTATTTATCATAAAACACTTATTTTTTAAATATGCAAACGCTTTGTTGAAACATATTTCAGTAAGAAAATAGATTTTCAGTAAGATTACAAAAGTCCTGACAATATGCACTCTGGTGACCACAGAAATATATAAAGAATGCAAATAGAAAACTAGGCAAGTGGGCAAAATTTCTATTTAAGTTAAAATGTTTATATATTCTATTTCCTATCATAATCAGGACTTGAGTCACAGTACTGAATTACAGTGAAAGGATCAAGAAGCTATCCAATTTATTCATTTGGGATCTAAAAATGTCAATTTTTCTTCCTGGAATCTAACTTTTAACCTCAAGCCTTGTAATGACCAAAAAACGTAAAAGACACATTTACTGTAGGAATTATGGAACCTAATTTTTCTATGGAACATATTTATTTCAAAACAATATGTATAGGTTGAGTACTGCTTCTGAGTGGGCTAGAGTACATCATGGAAAAGAGTGTATATGGAGAGGAAAGTCCAGATTTAAGCTGCAAATGACTCCAATAGGTAGAAATTGGTGAAGAAGAAGAAAACAGCAAAGGAGACCGAAGGATCAGTTGAGGTAAGGAAAAAAAAAAAAGACATGTTAGAGTCCTGGAAGCTATGAGAGAGAAGTTTCAATAATGGGGATTTGGTAAGAGATTGAGTAAGCTGAAGCAGAAATATGATTAACAATATTGGTGACCTTGACAGATACATTTTTAATGGAGTAGTAGGGAAGTGAAGAAGGTGGGTTGGATCAAAGTGTGGACTAAAGGCATACAATTGGAGGTAGCCTGTGCAGACCAATCTGGGCAGGTTGACTCTGGTATAGGTCAAGAATATGGCCAAATATTTGGAGATAGTGTAAAATGGGATTTTTTTTGCATAGCTGTTGAAGATACTAGAAGATGCTGTTATAATGATGTAATTGCCATAGAAAGGAAGGAGAGACGAAATTAAAAAGCAGAGTTTAGTGAAAACTTAAAAGGATAAGCTTTAGAGCACACATAAGACTGGCCTTTGGTAGAAGGAAAGACACTTCCTTTATTATTTTTTTTAAAGTTTATTTATTTATTTTGAGGGAGGGAAAGAGAGGATGAGCAGAGAGAAGGGGGCAGAGGGAGAGAGAGAGAAAGAGACAGAGAGACAAAGAGACAGAGATTCCTAAGCAGGCTCCACACTGTCAGGGCAGATCCTGATGTAGGGCTTGAACTCACGAACCGTGAGAACCTGAGCCAAAACCAAGAATCAGACACTCAACTGACTGAGCCATCCAGGCACCTTGACACTACTTTAGTTATAAAAACAGTAAAGAAAGAGATGTGGTGAATGTAGGTAGGATTATAGATTTGTTGAGGAAAATAGTAAAGCAGTGAGAATATTAGGTGAGGTCATCTGCTGGTCATCTGCTGCATTGAGAAAAGGCTGTGGGAAATTGGGAGAACTGAGTAACAGAGGTAATCTAAGAAAGAATCATCCTTTTTTTTTTCTTTTTGTTTGGTTGTTGTTCATTGTGAATACAAGTGAAACAAACCCATTTATATAATTCTTCCCTCACAGTAGTCAATATTTCTGCTTTAGTCACAGCATCTGTAGATTGTAGAGTTTATCTACATTTGGTGTTTCTGTCAAGAGGTGGTTAACAGAGGGGCGCCTGGGTGGCTTGGTCGGTTAAGCGTCCGACTTCAGCTCAGGTCACGATCTCATGGTCCGTGAGTTCGAGCCCCGCATCGGGCTCTGTGCTGACAGCTCAGGGCCTGGAGCCTGTTTCCGATTCTGTGTCTCCCTCTCTCTCTGCCCCTCCCCTGTTCATGCTCTGTCTCTCTCTGTCTCAAAAATAAATAAACGTTAAAAAAAAAAAAAAAAAAAAGAGGTGGTTAACAGAAATCAATTACAATGGATTAATATAGTATTTGATTTGGCCAAGAAAAAAAAGCAGGAGACAATATATTGCTAGAAAGGAAGTTGTGAGGCTATATAGATGAAGTAGATCATTTTTGACTAAGGGGATATTTGAATGGACAGCTTCCAATTGATATTGCAAAAGTATTACAGTGACTAAGAGAAGAATCAATGGCGAAATATAAATAACAGGACTGTTAGGCAAAAGTAAGATTTCAACTGACTTTGAAAGCCTGATGGTATACCTACTCATTCATCACCGTTTCGTGACTTTCTCCAGAACATCCAGAAGAGCACGATCAAATAAATCTAGATAATTGGAGCTATGAGAAACTACAGATAGTTTCAAGGTAGATCAAATTGGCAAACGCACAGTTGGAAAAATGTAATTTGAACAGCTGGTTATAAGGTTTTGACTTGGAAGAGAGGCAAGTGATGCCAGAATTAGGGCGTGAGGAAGAATATGGTACAACTGGGATGGTTAGAGGTCTCCATCTTGGTAGAGATAAAAATCCCGTTCAGTGGAAATTTAGAAGCGTAAAATCTAAATCATCAGGAGGCCCCATCAGACAGTGGGAGTTTGAGGTCGGTCATCCTAAGAAAAAATTCAAATGATAGTGAAATGTATATATACTGTGACTGCTTGTGTGAGTGACTACAACCTACTGGTATGGAGGTCAGTGTTCCTGAGAAGCCGGAGATATTTAAGCCAGAGTGAAAGGAATATCGAATAGTCAAAGACAAAAAAATCATAAACTGCATATTTCTTATGAGCAGCACCAAGAAATTTCACATGTTATTTTTAGTGCCGAGTGACAAAAGTTAAATAACCAATTTATTTTCCGAAACTTTTGATTAATTTCTTTACTGGAGGCTATCATAAAGAAAATTGACAATTTTAGAATTTGAGATAAAGGTCAGTCATATATTAAATGTCACTTCTGAGACAAGAAATGGAGTGTTGACAGTAGAATAGATTCAAGGAGAACCACCAACTTTGCCCTCTGCCAACGCAGTCTAACTATAGATTCCCTGCCCCCACACCCCGGAAAATAATTCTCAGCGACAGTAATTCTTTGAAATAAGCGAGTAGAAATAAATTCTTCTCATGCAACTTGTTAAAACTGTCCTGAAATTGAGTAGGAAAATTGTGTGCGTGTGTTGTCTGTACACGTGCTCACACACACTCACAACACGACTTCAGATTTTTGGATTAGTTTTGGTTATTAGGATATACATTGTACACAGAAGAATATAAGACAACTTCTATGTGTTTTTCAAATTATTATCTAAAGAGAGATATCAGGAAAATGCACATTTACTACGAACAAATCTAACATTTACAAAATGCTTTATACAAAGAATAAATTAAACAGGTTGATTATTTGCTTTCCAAAATATTTATTACAGTATTCCTTTAAATGCCAAGTTTCTTCATTGAGGTTTAATAACTGGAAAACTTTTGTAGAGCTCAATTATTTTTTAAATCAAGATATCAATACATGTTAAAACGAACTTAAAAATAAATTCATGGAATAGAATAGTCTTTCGAAGACATAAATAAGAACTTAGTAACTAAAGAAGCAGAAATACTAAAGAAGGAGAAATTCCATGCACAGAATAAAAGAATATAGAAGCTTGGAGATCTAGAACCAACATATGGATTCTCAATATGGAAATCAGTAAGAGAAACATAGTTGATGAGAAATTATGACGAATTCTGACTGAAAAATATGCCATGATAAAAATATATATTCACTGAAACCATAGTAGTTTCATCACACTTACTTTATGTATGGAACTATGAAATACCGTTTTAAAATCAGTATTTCTAAAGTTTATTATGAATAATAAAGAGAAATAATAAAAGTTGGTGAATACAGTATTCCCAGAGTCTTCTTCATGTGAAAAAAAAAGAAAAAACTTATGAGAAGAAAAAGAAGGATGTGATAGCTAGAGAGACAGAAAAGCTTTCCCTTATGGAACTTAAATATAGGTATTATTACACAATACCTGTAATAATTTCAGTTAATGATTAAGTTAAAGTGCATTGCAAGTGGAAGGTGTGGAAGCATGTAAACTACCTCTCAAGGGTCCACAAATACAAGCAACAGAACTTTGACAATCTCTACTCTGTTTGTAGTCTACTGTGAAAAAAATGTACAGTAGATCAGTAATTAGAGCCTGCAGGAATTAGAACCTCATTTGGCATACAGATTGCTTTTGTTTGGCCTACAGTGATTTTAAATTGTGGAAACATTAAAAAATTGAGAAATTTTATATGGAAGCAAGTTTTCTGGGGCTTCATTTGAAAAATCATAATGTCTGGTGATTCTGTGAGGTGAGGGGCAACCAGACCCTTTTCCCTGAGACTTGCACTCTATCCTCCACAGTCCCTTCCTCTTACCTGTGTGTGTACTTAAACTTGCTGCTTTATTTACTTGGTTGGCACATGTAAGCATTCCATTATGTGATGCTCTGCTCAGAAGGTAGGTTCTAAATACCAAGAAATTCCCGTAAATCTCATATTTTACCAATAGGTAAAATTTATGGCTTTATCCATATGGGAAACCACATTTTACCAATATGTAAATTAGAAGAATGAAAAGTCCTAAAGCCCAGGGAATAAGGGATTAAATGTAGCATTGCCTGTGCCTGAGAATGCCAAGGAAGTAGAGAAGAGAAAAATAACAACCTTGTGTGCTTGTATTAAACAAGAAACGATGGTGGACACATGGCAGAAGTAAATAAAATAGTTAATATGAAGAATGAGATCATGTAAAACCATGTAAGGAGAAGAGTTGTATAAAATGATCAATTGATTGTGGAAATACATTTCACTTTCCTTTCATTATTTCACATCTCAACTTCCCTGTTCAATTAATTCAGTAATGAGACTCTTTCTCATTTTCTTATTCCCTTGTCT
The DNA here is from genome assembly GCF_022837055.1 of Prionailurus viverrinus. Taxonomy (NCBI): domain Eukaryota; kingdom Metazoa; phylum Chordata; class Mammalia; order Carnivora; family Felidae; genus Prionailurus; species Prionailurus viverrinus. Next base: position 104,039,481 of record NC_062565.1, read on the forward strand.
TCAAATTAATTAATGCAATAAATGAATGAGAAGTCAAATTTAAGAGAAATTTCTCATAGAGAACAATTAGGTCCAAAGGAAAGATCGCGGCTAGAATTTAAATAAGTAAATAGAATTCATAAAAAAAAGATAACCAAAATTATCGTATTGTATTTTGTAATTTCTTTCACAGTTTTGGATGAATATTGTTTACCTACTACCTCTGTTGAATGGGCACAGAGTTTTGGCTTTGTAAGATTTAGAGAGTTCTGGGGATTGATGGGAGTGATGGTTGCACAGCTATGTGAATCAACTCAGTACTGTTGAACTGTACATTTAAAAATGGGTAAAATTTATATGTATTTACCACAAGAAAAATGAAATAAAAAAGAATAAAAAATTTTATGTTGAACCCAGATGAAGGATTTTATAGGATCATAAATAAGGAGAATATGGTCTTTTATTTTTTGATTAAAATAATAGAAACAAAGGCAAAGAATTGTGAGTGATAGAAATTCAGGGGTTTCCTCACAAAGTTAATTGAGGACATGGAAGGAAAACAATTTTACAGTGCAAGGTTTACAAATGTAAAGTCTTTTTTTTCTCACAGACACTGGTTGATAGCCTTGTTTACAGGCTCTGAGGCTAACTTTCATGAAGTTTTTGAAATATTCCATTGTAGAATCCTTCAATTCATCTTTAGGACAATTTGAAGTATCTTTAAAAGTAGTATTACTGAAACAGATTTTTTTTTTTTTACCTTGCTGATGTCACCTCTACTATACTCTTTCGTAATTTAGGCCTTTATTTCCGAGAGCTTCAGGTCCCTGCTTCTAGTTATGAGAAAATGTCTTTTTCCATTAAAATATTAATGAATCTTCTTTGAAGAGGTTTATTAGAGAAAGAAAAAGAAAAATGAAAGAGAAGGAGAGAGAGAAAGAGACAGAGAGAGGGAGAATATTGAAACCCTGAGAATCTAGTGAGAGCCAAAAATAGCCAGCTGTGAAAAAAAGAAAATGATAAGATGCACCCATTTTATTTTGATAAAGATTTCTTAACAGCTGTACTGCTACCATTTTGGGCCAGATAATTCTTTGTTTAGTCTCCACCCACTAGATGCCACTAATGCCCCCTTCTGGAGTAGTGACAGCCCAAAGTGTTTCCTGGGGATAAAACTGCCCCCAGAAAAACTACTGCTCTGTATTTTTCGGTCTCTCTGAGGTAAATTTTCCAAGATACAACCATTTTCAATGTGAAGTTGACTGACTTACATGAAAACTATCCAATCTTTTACATCTCAAGGAATCTCTGTTTTAATGTATTTAATTTCTGGTTAAAATAATTTAAACCAGATCATTTAAAAAATTAATTCTTCTCTGTCTTGAAATAAATTATTAAATTCAAATGGATATTACTATAGCAACTGCAAATTTTTTCAGATGAGGCATACATTCTTGGCTAGAACTAATCCCAAGAAAGAACCTTCAGTATAAATAATATTTCCTTCAACTATTTTATATTCACATTTCACAGACTATAGTTAAATATGTTGAGTTGAAATACAAAACCTAAAGCAAAGAAATACATCCATAAAGGCAGGAAGTTCTTTCTTTCTTTATTTTTTTAATGTTTATTTATTTTTGGCAGAGTGAGAGAGAGACAGAGGGTGAGCAGGGAAGGGGCACAGAGACCAAGGGAGTCATAGAATCTGAAATGGCTCCAGGCTCTGAGCTGTCAGCACAGAGCCCGACGCAGGGCTCGAACCCATGGACAGTGAGATCATGACCTGAGCTGAAGTTGGACTCAACCGACTGAGCCACCCAAGCACTCCAAGGACAGGAGTTCTGATCAACCAGTCTCTAATATCACATGACATTATGATGTGTCTATATACCCACAACACTTTTTTGCCTGATATTTTAAAAATTTTATTTAATAGGAAGAATATTTTCCATTCAAATATAACACTTCAGTAAATACTTATTTATAATTATGAACAACTCAAAATACTCATCACTGATGAACAAAAATATTCATATTTTTATTCTCAGTTTTGAGAAAATCATTTTATGATAGAAATTTACTATAATCTTCAAATATTTGTTGAAAATAATCCTATGGAACAAGCATAGTATTTGTCACTGTGAAGGATTCCAAGAATTTCACAGGTTGATATGATCATTTTCTAATGCTTCTTAGAATTATTATTTTTAATCATTAAATAGACTGAAAAAAGAGAAACATTATTTCCTGTTCATCATTACAGTGAGCAATCATCTTAACATATATTTTACATTCAGATTAACTTCCTTTTAATTCATTATTAAAAGATTTGATTAAACACTTAATTGTACAGAATATTGTACCAAATTATGTACAAGTTAAGTTAAATGACCGTCCTTTATAAATTAGTAATCTGAAAATACCGTGTTATACATCACATTATGAAATTCACAGAGTACTACATTCTCTGTGAATCTCTCTCTGACCCTAATCCTACCCCCATTCTAAAAAATAACAAACTATTCCTTCTTTTGTGCTGTATACATTTCTATTACTACTCAAATTAGATTATAGTGTAATTTTTTTAAATGTTTTTGGCCACTGTCTTAGATGTCAATAGCAGAGAATTATTATTGCAACACTATGATATTTAAAAGAATCTCTGATGGCTGGAGTTACCAAACCCCTTGAAAGGTCTTGAAATCTAGTAACTCCTCATTTAAAAACTGAAAAACTGAGGCCCAGAGGGGAAATAATTTCCACAACCTACATAATGGTGGAGTCTAGATTCTAATCAGAATCTTTAGGTCCAGACTCTTCAACTACACTAAGAGGATACTTCTCTGAAATCTAGAAATATTTTAGTTATTTCTCCATCATTTCCGAGAGAGGGTACCGGAGTTAGATTTCCCTGCCAAGTTTCAATTAATGTAAAGAATTTCTACCTCCCTGGCACCTAAAGATTCTGTAGTCATTCACCTGTTGCTAGAAATTAAGAATTTTCTCAGTAACTAGAAAAGACTAAATCTGACTGGGACACAACAGGGGAGCAAATGCATAACTTGAACTGTAAAGAAGAAAAAAATCCCCCCAAAGAGTGAACATCTTACTTCATTGGGTAAAAAATCAGTGGTGGCAATGGCCACAGTTTTGGTTTCAAATGATCCCAGAACTCGATAAAATTTTCAATGGACACCAGGGTCAAGTAATACATTGACTTATACTGTACATGGTTGGTTTTAAAAATGACTTTGGAAATCTCTCCTTAACACAAGTATAGGGCCCAAGCTTTTTGAAAACAAATGTGTTGACTGCACATTGTAGCCATCTCTACAGCCTCTTCTGATTTTTGACATCGGTTCATCAGCAGAAAGTAGTGTTTTATTCTGAGTCAGTCTCACTGGAAAATTTTTATTTGTCTCCTTTTCTCTGGTGTGACTTCAAAGTATATTCCTGAAGTTCAAATCTCATTTGGAGAGAATCCTTTGAAGCCAAAGTAAAACCAGACCTTTTGAGTTTCTGGACCCAATTCTAATGTGTGTATAAAGGCTCCCTGACACCAACAAGCAATTCTTAGACACCAGATGGGTGTCCTTCAGTTCAACTCCATTCTGACATTAACAACCTGGAGATAGCATCCAGATTCCACAGGTTATGGGTTTAGTTCTGCAAGACTGCACTCCACTTCAGATGCCAATCTCAAGCCTTGGTTGTTATCTGTGCTTCTGACCGACTGGCTATAAATCAGAAGTTCCAATGACCACCCCCCCCCCGCCCCCGCCACCCCGCCATGCCACCCCACCCCACTGGTTCAATTAATTTGCCAGAACAGCTCACAGAACTCAGGAAACCTGTTTCTTCCCTACCAGTTTATTACATGGGATGTTAAAGAATGCAAATCAACAGCCAGGTGAAGAGATACAAAGGACAGGTATGGGGAAAGGGTATGAAGCTTCCAAGTCCCCCCGGTACACCAATCTCTCAGCACCCCATGTGTTCAATGGCCGGAAACTCTCCAAACCCTGGCTGGCCTTTGGGGTTTTTATGGAGTTCTCATTACATAGGCATGATTCCCCAGAAGTGGATGGGAGACTGACCATCTAACCCTCTAATCACATGATTGGCTTCACTGAGGATCAACCCCATCTGGTTCCCAAAGTCACCTCATAAACATAACAAAAGACTCCTTTATGGCTGCCATCACTAAGCAAATTCCAATGGTTTTAGGAGCTCTGGGCCAGAAAAAGGGACAAAGACCAAAAATATTTTTTCTTATCATAAATCACCATATCACACCAGGCAAGCTAAGTTTTCTGATCTCTATTATATGCCGTTTGACACACAGTTTAGAGTCTCTGGATAGTTGATGTTGCTCTACTCATTGGTCTGGTGGCTTTAACTCTCACTCCCTGATGACCTGGTCATGCACAATCTGTTCTGCTTTGTATGCTGAATAATGTTTGGACATGGGAGTGCAACAGCAAGACTTGCTCCCTAGACCGCAAATCTACATTGAGTCTAATAATTATTTCTTTGTAGATTTATTGTTTCTCTTACACGGTAACCTCTTCGAAAGTAGAAAACAGAAGTATTTAAACATTTTTATATCTACACATAGCACCAAAATTAGCCCATAGAAGTGTTGTAAATTTTGCTTTTGCGCTGGAAAAAGGTAAGAAATGAGTCATCGGTTACTCACTGATCAGTACCTCACTTTGTTATTTACTAGCTTCCTACCATCTCTCAAGTTAGAAACCTGAAAGTCAACTTACAGTCCTTGCTTCTTCTCCACATGATTTGTCACCAAATAATTTTGACTCAATCTTTTAAAAACAGGTGTTAATGTTGCTGCTCCAGCCACAGCCCCTGTTGTCGTCCTCTCTTGGATTAATTTATTTGCCTTTGAACTCTACTGCTGTCTCTACTCCATACAGGCAACACTTCAGAAATGTAAATTTGTCCATGACACTCTCTTAATTAAAAACTTTCGGGGCGCCTGGGTGGCTTGGTCGGTTAAGCGTCAGACTTCAGCTCAGGTCATGATCTCACGGTCCGTGAGTTTGAGCCCCGCGTCGGGCTCTGTGCTGACCGCTCAGAGCCTGGAGCCTGTTTCAGATTCTGTGTCTCCCTCTCTCTCTGCCCCTCCCTGTTCATGCTCTGTCTCTCTCTGTCTCAAAAATAAATAAACGTTAAAAAAAAAAAACTTTCAATGACTCCCCATAACCCGTAGTACAGAGTCCAAACTCTTTTGTGAAAGAGCCTTCAAAATATGACTCTGGCAACTATGTCACTACATTTATCAATACTTCTTTCCATCATCTGTATCTTAAGCATGAGCAGTATTACATTAACTTGCTATTTTATTAATTACTATAAGATATGCTATCAAAGTTTGCTATATGTCTTCATATGCTGTTAATAGTGTTTAAACTGCTTCTTATCTTGTATCATCTGGTGAAATTCTAAAGTTAACCCTCAATCAAGGCTAATCACATCTTTATTGGTCCTACTATTTTATTCTGGCTGTATTTCTATTATTCATTCAACATGTTACTATGATCTTTTATATACATTTGTCTCTCTTATTCAGACTTGAATCCTAAACAATGCCAACATTGTTTAGGTAAGTAAAAAAAAATACATGAATGAATAAAAAAATGTAAGGTCTCAGTCACATATATGTATAGATATAGGTATAAGTATAGGTATGGGTATAGGTATAGGTATAGGTATGTATAGATGTTTCTGAAGTTAGAGCCATATTTCTCCTGAGACTTTTTAGTGTTTCTAAAAATCACCTGGATCCATTGACAAAAGCTAAGTATATTTGGAAATAATGTTGGCTTGCTAGAACTGACCAGTGAAAGTTGAAGGAAAAAAAGTATCACACTGTCTTAGGATATTGTTATAAAAAAATGTTTCATTTTATGAATATTGCAAATTATAATATTCTCTAAAAGTTGATGTAAGCTTGATTTTCTAGATTTATGATTTAATAATTTCTTGACAAATCAAAGTAATATTAACTGGCTGTGCAATGCTGCCCGGTATTAATCCCTTTTGCCTTAAGACTTATGATTCTTCCAGGAAGACCTACTTGGTTCTTCCCATTTATATTGAGTGCCCTCTTTCAAAGTCATTGTTTTCACTCACAGAAACAGCAAATCTTTGATTACGTCCTTGTTGTTAGGAAATCTGTATCATGCTTTTCTTTTCTTCCTCTCAAGATGGCAAGCCTAGCACTGGGCATGTTTTCATAAAACTGAGAATTTTTTTTTAAAAAAGAAAATTCTTAAAATAGAATTCAAGATTTCATTCCTGAGAATGAATGGAATAGAAATAGAATTTCATTCCTGAGAATGAATGGAATAGAAATAGAATTTCATTCCTGAAATACTATGTGTCAAGCCATAAAAGGAAACTCACTGTATCTATATTGATGGCAAAAATTATAATATTTTTGAAACTTAAATGACTTTTTAACATTGAGAGATAAAGGAGCTGTTTTGTGCCAGTAAAAAAGGAAAAGTCCAAAACGTTATTCTGCAGGCTTTGTTAGTGTTCTGAATCAATACAAATAAAAAATCCATATATCATATAATACAGTCGATTTTGCTGTTAATTTTTGCTCATGGTATTCCCACCTCAATACACACACACACACACACACACACACACACACATAATTTTTAAGGCTTCTTAAGCTTATTTGAGTATTAAAAGAAATACATGTATTCAGGTGAATGAAAAACTGTCGTCTTCCAGAAAAATTGATAAAATATAGTATTTCTGATGCAAATCATTGAGATGGTTGTTACTCTTAAGCTTGGAGAATTCCTCTTCACTGGAGAGGGCATTTTTTGAATAACCATCAGCCCTGCATTACTTTGGATAGGGCGTGTAATCTTCTTGCCTGGTAATTATGATAGATCACTCTAATGTATACATTTTAAGGGTTTTCTTTTTTTGATAGAACAGAATAATGGATTCTTACCTTTATCTTACCTCCAACTTTAGTGACCCACGCTCATTTAATTTTTCTTTTTTTTTTTAAGTTTTTTTTTCAACGTTTTTATTTATTTATTTTTTTTGGGACAGAGAGAGACAGAGCATGAACGGGAGAGGGGCAGAGAGAGAGGGAGACACAGAAGCGGAAACAGGCTCCAGGCTCCGAGCCATCAGCCCAGAGCCTGATGCGGGGCTCGAACTCCTGGACTACGAGATCGTGACCTGGCTGAAGTCGGACGCTTAACCAACTGCGCCACCCAGGCGCCCCAACTCATTTAATTTTTCTAAGTTATTCTTTATGCTGAAATTTCCCATACAAGAAGGCCCACATCGACTCCATTTTCTGCCTGGAAGTGATTGAGGAAAACTTTATTGCTATGAACTGATCACAGTTGTTTGGGTGTGCTTAATTTTCTCTAGTCTTGCTTTTCACATTGTTATTGTTTCTTCTTCACTGATTTTTGAGTGTTTTTTTTATTTACAGAAAGTAGGTAGAATGTGGCTTTGTGAGTTTCTTCTTGTGAATCAACATTATTACTAAATAATGTCACATTTATTCTAAGCAAGTTTGGTCTAAACAGCCAGAGACTCAGGTGGGCAGGTTGAATAAACTTCAGTTTACCGGTAAGGACTCCTGTCTCTGTGAGTCTGGATCCCGACTTGTCTCACCTCCATTCTCAGAGGTTATCTGGACTGACCTGTCTCCTATCTGTAAGAAACATTTTTTTTTTCTGGAATTGTCCAACTTTAGGCCTAAGACTGGTAGCTCTGTGGGCCCCTGGCTTATTGATGACCATATAGGTGCGTTTTGTGTGAAATACTTGCTGTGTTGTGAAACTCCACAAGGGCCTAAAGCTCTGTTAAACTTCTATGGTTGATGGAGCCCTTATGGATCAGGGTTGTGGACTATATCTAGATCCTTCTGTTAAACCAACTCAGTGCTTGAAATTTAAACATATGTTAAAATTCAGATGTTCATTTATGGATGAGTGAAGAAGAGTGAAAACATAGGTGGTCTTGTCGTCAAGAATTTTATAAAGGCTTGGATTTACATTTTTATGAATTTTTGGCCCCCCTTCTGGCTTTGTTCAAATATGTAGATAAGGTATTACTTCCATTCTTTATCAAAGCCTTGATCATTTGAATTTTCTAAGAGTTCTGTAAAGATTTTCAAAGTCCTCTGTGCAAAACTTTCGGTGAATGACCTTACATTCTAGTTTTCACATGGCGGTGAAAGAATAACAAGATAACAAGCATGGCGGTGTTGGATACGGAAAATGCAAACACGCAACTATGCCGGATGACATAATTACTAGAAGCAGTGAAAGGGCAGTATTCATTTTTCCTCCGGTTGTTTCCTCATGTTAATACACCCTTAATCCAGATTTAATATTCTTCGGCTGCCGTAAAGTTTTTCCCACCGTCTTCCTTTCATTAACAGGTAGTTCCTGTTGCAAGATTGTCACCATCACCATGATTTTCAAATTCCTGTCTTTCCTGCAGTTTAAGGATGAGCTCCTGAGTTTATTACAGACATTTCTCCATTTTATATACAAAATTATAGGTTTACACAATTTTTTTAAACACTGCTTTTCCTGCAGTCTGCGTTTCGTGCCTGATAATCTTTTTCTCCAAAATGCTCTACATTATTTCTTAATTGTGATATTGGAATTTGCTGAGCCGACCATCCTTGCTTCGGAGCTACATTCTGAAGAAATGCAGGTGCTGCAAAACGGCTAGAAACTGTCACTTTTTATCCAGCTAATCACGGTCACAGTTTGATTAACTGTTTGCCTTTGTCTGCTGCCTACAGCGATGTGACTTCAGCTCTCGCATCTTGATGGCATCTGGAAATATCTCATAGGAATGGAAGTGCAACATAATTACTTTATACTGAACAGAGAAATGAAACCATCCATTGAAAAGCTGTGTAGGTGTAAACAGGGTCCTGTAACTATGTGAGAAAATGAAGAGTCTCTATTCACTAAATAGTTCTCATTTTCTTTCATACCATGATAGTATATGAACATAGTTTGAATGTATGAAGTGCTTTTTATCTAAGTTTCTTACTGTACTAAGAAATTATACAGTGTGGTATTAAGTAAACACATTTCTGGGATGAATTTTGCCTAATTATGCACATTTTAAACAAACAAATAAAAGTAATCATGAGTATATTACATTTCAGAATGAAGATCTCTAACAGCTAAGTGCTAAAGGCAACCAGGTCAATTAGGATCATGTGGTAGGTCCAAGAATGACAGTGTCTTATTTAAAAAAAAACACACACACAATTTGTCCTAAAAGCCCCATCTCTGAAGTCGGCTTACACAGAATGTATCCTCTAGAGAAGTCCCTGGCTTGTTCCCAAATAATCTATTAATGGATTGTTGATCAGCTGTGAATATTTTAGCCAAAAACTCTATTTAGTTTGGGATATTTGTATCTTTGATGTACTCTGCTAAGTTTGCTTAATTACAGTGACCATTCTAAAAAAAAAAAATGAATGTGAAGCCATGGAATCCCAATAGCCATTGGCAAACACTGAATGATTGTTCCATGCCAGGCATTGGATTTTTCACTATAAAATGTGCAAAAGATGTGGGACATGTATATTCTACAATTAATGTACAGTAATGCACGATAATGTAGGGAAAGAATCAGGAATCTCATTGGAAGAAATATTATTTTGTTTTCAAAGTTTTTTCTCTTGCAGAAAGTCATCTCGGGAAACAAGGACTTCAAAAATATCCGTCTATCAGTCATAACACAAAATGGCCTGGTTAAAATGAATGATGGCCTTTGAAACTAGTTTTTTTTTTTTTTGTATTCCAATTCAGAGTATCCACTTCATGACAAGAAAAAGGTATTACCAACATGTCTGTGAGCCTCAAAAAGTATTTGATGTAACTAATGTAAAAATTTGATAAGCTTATTTTTATCATATAAAACATGCGACAAATTCACTGCTCATTCATTTGAAATCATCTCAGCCCCCCAGCCCCACCCAAGACTACTGAAAAGAAGAGTAAGATGATTTCTAGTGCACAGTTGTATAATTCTGGAAATATTCTCAGTAATAGGTTATTTAAAAATTTGAATTCGAATACAGATTATAAAAAAAAGACAAAACACACAAAGATAAGGCATCTGTGGGCACATGAATGCTTAGGTATTGATTTATACCTACCCCAAGTTTTTTGTCTTTCAATTTCTGCCTCATCTCTATTTCACAATATCTACACTTCTCTCACTTACTCGGAAGTGTCAGGATACCAAACGACTCCACAAAGCCTCATGATTTAGTCTGAGTTATTTTCATCCTGGATTTTAAATTCTAAATCCTGTGATCATATTTCTTCTTCCTCTAAGGCTTTGAATAATCTCAAAGGAAAACACCCCGCAAACAATCGGGTTACCTCTGTAAATCTTGAAAATCCTGCATCCGGGATTGTTTCATCTGGCACAAACCTGCAGGTTTGCATAGGTGAGTAGCCAACCGTGTTCTAATATAGCCAGTCTTGTAATTTGAAATGGAATTTGATTCCTCCAGTTTTGGAAGGAACGATCTTCTTTGAAAATGAAAATCACGGCCCATTTGTGTTAACTGTTTCACCATAACATAAAATTGTCACTTTTTTTTTCAGGAAGACTGGGAAACATGAGGAAGTGTTGTTGTTCCATGGAAGAATGTCACTTGCTTACTGCATATGACAATGCTAACTAAAATCCCCCTTTTAGGTAGATAGGTGCAGTTTTATTAGGCAATATTAGCAGGCAGATGGAACTTGTGCAATTGCTCCCTGGATAAAAGTGAAACTCAAATGTTATATATTTTAAAGTGATAATCCTATTAACTAAGGGGTGAATATGCATTTAACATTTATTCATTAAAGCTAGAAATACACTCTGTATATACTATTATTCCTACTTTGATTATTTAATCCTTCAAAAGTCACAAAAAGCATTTACTCTGACTTAATTATCCATTATATAAAGTCTCTAGCTATATTTTGAATGAAAATAAAGTATTTGCTTTGCAAGCTAATTCTGTGTATGTATCAAAGTGATAATAATTGATCAATAATTGAGCCTGTGCAGAAAGTTGTCATTTCCAGATAAAGATAGATTGACAAAAGTTTGTCCGCTGACTCTCATCTGGTCACTCACATTGTGTAGCCAGCATTTCTAAGGAGTCTTAGAGCTCCAGTCTGTGACATGAAAAAGACTAAAAGCTACTAGACCACAGACACTTCACTCTGGTCAGCCACAGGCTAGGACTGAAATAATAGACCACAGACATTCAAGCAGCAGGACAAGCATCTGGGGGCAGGTTTGACCAAACATGCTATAAGAACTCTACACAAAACTGCAGAAATAGACTTTTTAACTATATTTGTAGATAAAAGAAGAAATGCATTGGTCAAAAGTGACTTTATGGGGCACCTGGGTGGCTCAGTCGGTTAAGCTGCTGACTGTTGCTCAGGTCATGATCTCACGGTTCATGAGGTCTAGCCCCGAGCCCTGGATCAGGCTCTGTGCTGTCAGCACCAACCCTATATCAGATCCTGTGTCCTCCTCTCTCTCAGCCTCTCCCCTGCTCATGCCCTCTCTTTCTCACTCTATCTCAAAAATAAAATAACATAAAAACAAGTGATGTTATAACTATCTGCGAGATAGCTGACTATTCAACTTCTCTTTTGCTTTTACCATCTTCATTCAGGAAAATGGTGACATGTAGACAAAGAGTAGAGCAGGCATGGCTCAGAGCGACCTAAGTCACTCAACCAGTCAGTGTGAATAGACCATGGTGCTGTTCGAGCTCTGGGACTCCACAGCAGTCATGCTTAATGGACTATGCCATGACTATGTCATGCTTAGTGGACTATGCCATGAATTAATTTGGTCATTCATTCATTCACCCATTAATTCAACAAATACTTAAGAAGCTTACCTTCGGAAGATGGTGGCGACTGTATTAATGAACATGTAAGACTGTTTTGGAAAATGACAGATGCTTCTGAAAGATCCACAGGGAAGGAATAATGAGTGCAAAGACCTACAGAGGTCACTTTCTTCTGTTTGATCACTTCCCTTGGCCTCCCAAATATCCATCTGTTTTCCACCCTCATGCCTTCTTCACATGATATTTTCTCAGGCTCAGATGTCTTTTCTGTCCTCTGCTTAGAAAACCCATAATTATATTTCAAGATCCAACAGAAACGACGCATGCCATGTGAAGTTCTCTCCTCACACATATGTATGTTTGTTCCTACAGATCAAGGGTTGGCAAAACTTGTGATATTCACAAATATTGCCAGATTGTGAATAATTTAGACTTTGTAGGGTAGGCCTTATAATTTTTTTTTTCCCAACTGCTCAACTCTGCCACTGAAGCATGAATGCAGCCATAGGTAATGTGTAAATGAATGGAGTGAGTGTATTCCAGTAATTCCAGTGAGTGTATTCCAGTTTATTTACAAATAGCAGGCTGTGGGCCAGATTTGGCCATAGGAAGTTGTTTGCTAGCTCATTTTATGTTTTTTTCTTTTCCTGTCTCTCATTTAGAATAAGTTCCTTTGACTCTATATTTTGCTACGTGAAAACAGGTAACATGAAAACATTTTTTCCCTGCTGATTTGGAAGATATATGTCATGCTTTAAATCCTACCGTTGCTTACATTTGAGAGGTTTTTCTCTTTGTATACTGGAAGATATACTCTATAAATAAGGACGGCAAAACTTTAGAGTGTATCTATTGAATGCCCTCAGGTAAAATGAGAAAAATAACACAAACCTCTTCCCCTGTCTCCTTCCCTTTTCATTTTCTGATTTATATTGTTGAATCATAGTTTTTAAACAAGTTTATTATTTTCAATCAGTTTTGATATTAGGCGTATTTTCTTTCATGGTTTACCATGACATTTGAATTGTTTTATAATCATACATGCAAAATTACATAAAGTCAATCTTATTTAAAAGTATTCAGTGGACATTATACTAATATTTATGCCACCTTACTCCAATTATTAATTTTCTTCTTTTTATTTATTTCCCAGTTGGTTAAATTACATTCTCAAATAATTTAGGGAGAGGGGGCTGAGGGAGCACAAAGTTTATGTAGATGGTATATATTCTGAGCCTTGGAATGCTTGTGAATCTTTACCTAATGGCTTAAGCGTGTGGAAAATAATTATCTTAATAATAAAATTTCTCTTTCTATGGTGTGTTATTCCCCATTCTGCGCTCTCTTCACTTCTGTTTGAAGATCGTCATTGAAAAAGGAAAATGAGCATTAAGTTTTATTAAGTTCTTTGAAATACTTGTCTCTTATTTTTGAAGATTTAAAATATCTCCATCTGCTTCTCCTAGCAATCAATCACCTGTAACAAGTACTCATCACTGCCTTCTGAAATATATTAACTTGTAGGATACTAAAGAGCAGTTAATGTGATTTTGTGATGAGCAAATTGTACTGGACTCCCAGGGAGAAAAGCAAGGCAGAAGGGAGGGGGAAAAAAAACTTAGATTTGACACAGCTGTATTACAATAAGGCTTTTGATTTGATTTGACCTGAAAATTTCACCAACTTTGTACGAAAGATTGATTTCGAACGCATTTATTTTAACCGGACCTACAAATTACTTAAAGATCTAATTGAAGGGAGAGGCAGTCATGATGATACAAAAGGAACATTGATTTAAGTCAAGAGAGATGACTGATTTTTTTTTAACCATATTATATTGTTGGTATAGACCTTGGGAAAATGTTTCCATTAGTTTATTAATATATAAAAGATATATATCTATTCTTAATTACCTATACAACTACTCTGAGAATCATAAGGAAATGTAAATCTAGGGGCACCTGGGTGGCTCAGGTGGTTAAGGGTCCAACTCTTGGTTTCAGCCTAGGTCATGATTTCAATGTTCGTGAGTTTGAGCCCCACGACAGGCTCTGTAGTGACAGCATGAAGCCTGCTTAGGACTCTTTCTCCCTTTCTCTCTGCCCTTCCCATGCTCCCTCTCTCTCTCTCAAAATAAATAAATAAACTTAAAGAAAAAAGAAAATGTATGGGGCGCCTGGGTGGTTCGGTTGGTTAAGTGGCCGACTTCTGCTCAGGTCATGATCTCGCAGTTCCTGAGTTTGAGCCCCACTTTGGGCTCTGTGCTGACAGCTCAGAGCCTGGAGCTTGTTTCTGATTCTGTGTCCCTCTCTCTCTCTCTGCCCCTCCTTACTCAGGCTCTGTATCTCTCTCTCTCAAGAATTAATAAACATTAAGAAAAAATTTTTAAAAAGAAAGAAAATGTAAATCTAAGTTTTTATGGCTCAGAATCTGTATTTTTGCATTATTATTTTCTCTTTTATTAAAATAATTTATGAAAGCTGATACCACTATTATGTTTTTAAAATATCTATATAATTAATTTTTTCCCACATGACATAAGGTATGATATGTACAAAAGTTATTCTTCCTTTATATTGACTAATACTTTATTTATTAATTTCACTTATTTGAATGAGACACTTTTCTCATCTGCTAGGCAACATGATAGACATTAAGAATGCATGGATAAAATAATATAGAATCCTGTGTAGTCCCCACAAGTTCCTTGCAAAAACTAATGTGCAAAGTTTTGTGGGGGAAAAAAAGTAAGCTTAGTAGGAAAGTTAATCATTAGCTTGAGTAGCAACATATAAAAGAATGAAGTTGGATTGTTACAGCACTTATAAAAATTAACTCAAAATGAATCAAAGACTTAAATGTAAGAGCTAAAACTAAAAAAATATATAAAAATCAAAAACTTTTATCTCTCAAAGGATACTATTGAGAAAGTGAAGACAGCCCAGAGAATGAGAGAAAATATTTGTAAATCATATATATCTGTAAGAGTCTACTATCCAGGATGTGTAAAGTATTCTTACAACTCAGAAGCAAAGGACACATGGAACACCTGGGTGGTTCAGTGGGTTCGTTGAGCATTAGACTTTGGTACAGGCCATGATCTCACAGCTCGTGAGTTTGAGCCCTGCTTCTGGCTCTGTGCTAACAGCTCAGAGCCTGGAGCCTGCTTCAGATTCTGCATCTCTCTCTCTCTCTCTCTCTCCCCCCTCCCCCTCCCCCACTCGCACTCTGTCTCTTTCTCTCTCAAAATAAACATTAAATTTTTTTTAAAAAAAGAGACACAACTGACTGAAAATGGGTAAGATATCTTAATAAACATTTTTCCAAAAAATATATATAAGTAGCCAACAACCACATGACAAGATGCTCAACATCATTAGTCATTAGAGAATTGTAACTCAAAGCCACAACGAGATACCTCTATACATCTACTAAAATGGCTAAGATTATGTATACGTATATATCTATTTTTTATTTTTTTACTTCTTTAATTTTCAAGTTGTGAAGAAATTACAGGTTGCTGGTGAGAATGTGAAGTGATGTAGCAGCCATAGAAAACAGTTCGGGGGTTCCTTGAAAAGTTAAACATGGAATTAGCAATGACCCAGAATTCCCTTCTTAGATATATAACCAAAATGATGGGAAACAGGTGTTTGAACAAAAATTTGTACAAGAATCTTCATAGCAGTGATAATAATAGTGGTCAAAGGTCCATCAACAGATGAATGGATAATCAGGGTATATACATATCATGGAATATTATTTAGCCATTCAAAGGAATGAAGTGCTGATACATGTTATAACATAGACGAACCTTAAAAACATTATGTTATTGAAATAATCCAGACACAAAAGACCATGTGCTGTATAATTCCATTTATATGAAATGTCCAGAGTAGTTACATCCATAGAAATAGAGAGCAGATGAGTGTTGTTTTAGGAGTAGGGAGAATAAGGGGTTGGGGGTATGGTAGCCTAAGGGTATGAGGTTTCATTTTTGGTCATGAAAATGATCTAAAATTGACTATCATGATGGGTGCACACATCTTTGAATATACTGAAAAACATTTAATTATATAATTTAACTATGTGAATTATACAGTATGTGAATTGTATCTCAAGAAAGCTGTGCTTAAAAAAGGTAATGATTATTTCTTACAGCCATTTTATCCACATATACCCAAGGCTTCCCCATGCTACCTTTCTTTCTTTCTTTTTTCTTTTTTTGAGAGAAAGGGCAAGCACATGAGCAGGAAAGGGGCAGAGGGAGAGGCAGAGTGATCTTAAGAGCTTGACCTCATGACTCTGAGGTCATGACCTGAGCCAAAATCAAGAGTTGGATGCCTAACAGACTGAATCATGCAGATACCCCTTTTTTCATCCTTCTTTATTCTGTGACGCGAATATGAGAAGTTTTTACCTGTAACTGTGGTAACTTAGTAGGATTGTAACTGAGATGAGGTTTCAACACTATCACTTACCAACTTAGGTAAGCAATGTAATCTCCTCCAATACAACGGGGTCATTGTGATGATCAATTAAATAATATATGTAAAGGGCATAATTAACAGAGAGCTTCGAATG
Organism: Prionailurus viverrinus; assembly: GCF_022837055.1. Taxonomy (NCBI): domain Eukaryota; kingdom Metazoa; phylum Chordata; class Mammalia; order Carnivora; family Felidae; genus Prionailurus; species Prionailurus viverrinus. The sequence continues at coordinate 104,055,961 of NC_062565.1, forward strand.
GTGTATCTGTTACCTATTGCAAAGTAACAAAATAACAGAAAACTTAGTGACTTAAAAAACCAACCATTCATTGAGCTCACAATTCTGATGGGTGTTTCTGGAAGAAACAGCAAGGCACCTCAGCCATCTCAGAAGACCCCACTGGTGAAAACGAATAAGCTTTAGAATAGGGTTGGAAGGAAAATGATGATTCCTGACATTTACAACCATGATTTTCTGAGGACTGTAATTCTTACCATGAAAAATCTACCATTTTATCTTCCTGGAAAAGAAAAAAAGAAAAAAAAAAGTGTATTCTGTTCTAGAAGAGTGTGGAAGTTGTAAGGACTCCCAAGGAAATGTTTGTACAAAGCGCTCGAGATTCATAAATTTGTGCCAAGAATGAAAGTAAAATTGCACCTGACTTTATGAGGGTGAGAGGTCATGGTGTGCTGAAATCCTCATACTTGCCTGTCACACTGTATCCCGGTTTAAGGAGCACCACACAATTGAGATCATTCGTACGCATTGGAAGAACGTTCACCCACTGTAGCTGATACGTATCTTATATCATCCTTAGGATATTTGCATTATTTCCTGAAGTATTAGACAACTAATTCTTCGGCTTTGTTTGCTACCAATAATTGCAAGTTGGTTTTATATGGGTACCGTTGTTATATCTGGATCTCTATTACCACATTTTTTGGTCCTTCCCTTGTTCAACTGATACTCTTTAAAAGTGTTACTGTATACAAGGAGTGATTTTTTTGTTTGTTTTCTGTTTGGGTTTGAACCAGGAACAAGGAATGCCAGCTTCTTTTTTGTTGTTGTTGCTGTTGTTTAATTCAAAGCAGAAGCAGACTAGAGAGTATTTAATTGCCTAGTTGACAAAATTGTTACATGCTGGTAGCTTGAGAGTTTTGACACATCCCACTTTCTTTCTTTTTTTTTTAATTAATTGATTTATTTCGAGAAAGAGAGAGAGTGCACGGGCAGGGGAGGGGCAGAGAGAGAGGGAGAGAAAGAGAATTCCCAGCAGGTTTTGCACGGACAGTGCAGAGCCCGACGTGGAGCTCGAACTCACAAACCGGAAGATCATGGCCTGAGTCGAAATCAAGAGTCAGACACTTAATCGACTGAGTCACCCAGGTGCCCCAACACATCATGCTTTCATAATGTGAGTCAATGCTATTTGACAAGGTACCCTAAGTCCTAGTGCCAAAGTTTAACTAAATGTATATACAACTGGAAGCTCATATATTTGTGGTCACTTAAAAAATGATTCTTTAAGGAAATTGCCTATTATCTATGCTATGCCTCTACTATTTTAGCCTACTAAGTAGTAGTTGCAAGGCCACTTTTTCTATAGTTTTATACTAGAGACTAATGTGCATTCTAACACAATAGAAGCAATATATTCAAGTTTCTTTTTTTTTTGTTTTTTGTTTTTTAACGTTTATTTTATTTTTGAGACAGAGAGAGACAGAGCATGAACGGGGGAGGGGCAGAGAGACAGGGAGACACAGAATCGGAAGCAGGCTCCAGGCTCTGAGCCATCAGCCCAGAGCCCGATGCGGGCCCGAACTCATGGACCGTGAGATCGTGACCTGAGCTGAAGTCGGACGCTTAACCGACTGAGCCACCCAGGCGCCCCTCAAGTTTCTATATATATTTAACTTATGATATAATACATGTGATATTTACTATATTAAAATCACTTCACATGATACTTCACAATGTTTTACTTACAAATAAAAATTTCTCAACTGTTTTTCTTAATGCAGAAAGCTAGAGCTCCAGAGTTTTCAAGAGTTAATGGAATTTAAATTTATTTTCTGTGTTCTGATTCACTGTTTTAGCAATCTGACTTTGTCACTTGAAATTTTATAGGAAATTGCTGTGATATTACAGAATATTCAGTTAACAGTAAAAAATGGCCTTAGGCACTTTTTCAGATAAGCAAGGTAATAACAAAAAGCAGTAAACATATTGTGAGATTCTAATTACATAAAAAACTGCCTGGCTTTTCTTGAGTGTAGATACGGAAGAATTATTAATATTCATTACATTTGCACAAGTGTATTCAGGGAGTGTTTAGACAATCGAAATGCATTATACACACTAGATCTCAAAAGAATTGGAATAAACTTGTGCCTCTAAAGGAAGCACTTACAAGGAATGATGTTATTTGCACTTGTAACAGTAATACGATTTTTATATTTATACACTAGAACAAAAAAGCTGTTTGCTTCTTTCATCAACGGCTTAAAATTTATAATAAGAAAGAAAATTAATAATAAAAAATATGATCCTTCTTATCCATTAGCCCTTATGCATATAGTCTATACATATATTTATCTTGGAAAGAAACTTTTTTTTTATTCTATTCTGGAGTTCGTGCTAAAATGTACCCTTCTGGGAGGATACATAAAAATAAAAATAGAAATAGCAATGCCAAAGGAATTCCAATAGTTCTCAAGATAATATCGTAGAAAAATCCCAACACTCTGAGAGCTTATTTATATTCAAGTTTGCAGGCCCTTGAAGTTGCTCAGGTAACAAATCTGCTCCTGTGTTGAGATCTAGTACCTTAGAATTTCATAAAGGTCTGCACTGAATCAGTTCTAGAGATGAAAGTCTGCCACCAAAAGTGCTTGCTGCTCATGTCCAATCTGATACAAATACATTAAAGTAATCTCAAAATTTGCCTAAAATATTTCACAGTCCAATTCAGAACCAAAATTCTACTGATAGGTGTTCAGAAAATTCATTAATATAATGAAGAAATTAAAGGAATGGTATTCATTATGTTTTTGTTGTTTTCCCTAGCAGTATTATTTAACTAGTAAATTAAAATTATTTCTGAGATCAGAAAATGACATTTTTATCCTGCTGGTCTATTCTCCTTCCTCTAACTTCTCAAAATGGCAACAACAACAAAAAATAAGGACATAACTCCAATCAGAATCTCTGAATGATATTTTGGCAGATCCTGAGAATGTTGCTGAAAGAAATGTGCAAGGTGGCCAACAGCCCTCTTTCACCCCAGATGAAAGCAGTTTTCTCTAACATTAAGATTGGGAGTTAGGAAAGAATATATATTCTTTGATTAAAATGAAGAACACTAAGGTTGGGTTGGGGCAAAAGTAGGCATTTTCCCTCTAGTGATCCTGTGTGACAATTCAGAACAGCAATAGAATGAAGTTGAAAAATTACATTGTTCTGTCAAAACATTTATTTTTCTATAATTTAATCCCTCAGCCAAAGGAAGTTGCAGGAGTAAATGTCATAGAAGAAGGCAGGTAGTGAACATGACAAAGAGAAACTCAACTTTGCCATGAGCCATGTTGACATCCTGAATGCCATAAGCTTTGAAAGAGACTTTCTCCCTGGGGAAAGACGTGGTAGGTTAGGTAAGATGCATCAAGCTGAAGTCAACAGTGTGATTGCTAAACCTCCCTCTCCCCTGCTTCCCCACTCCTGTTTTTCTTAACTATATACCCTGTATCATTCAACAATGAAAGATAATCTGGAAGAAATCAAGAGAGAAGTTATGCTTAGAGATTGACACTTTTTCCCCCAAAAGAAGATGAGATGGATGAACGAAGACACATGAAGTGTATACATTACACGAGGAATTTTACCTAAGAGTAACATGGAAGAATATAGACAATTATTTTGTCCTAGAATCAAAGAAGTTGGCAACAATATAATAATTCCAGGAATAGGTCCAAAGAAGAAATTGTAAGTTATAGAGGGAGATTAATAGCACAATGGCAGAAATTAGGAAAGAAATAGAGAAAAAAATAGTTAAGACCACTGTCAGAATGAAAGGCACATCAGAAGAAATAAAAAATATTAAGTCATTTGACAAAGTGAGATGAAACATAAATGTATGAATTTCCTAATTTTCTCAAATAGTCAATAATACGATATGGAGAGGGTCTATGTGGTATAAAGGAATCGCTTTTACATTAAAATGTATTTCACAATATTTTTCTTACCTTAACAAAGTTAATGGATTTCTTTTATTTTTTTTATTTATTTTTTTTTTTTTTGAGAAAAACAGAGACACTGTTAGCAGGGGAGAGACAGAGAGAGGGAAAATCTCAACCAGGCTCTGCGCTGTCAGCACAGAGCCCAATGCAGGACTCAATCCCATGAACCATGAGATCACGACCTGAGCTGAAATCAAGAGTTGGATGCTTAACCATCTGAGCCACCCAGGCACCCCTAAAATCAATGGATTTCTTAATTCACCTTCTATTTTTATATTATTAAATCCAAGCAAATTCATATTAATGATTCTGGGTAAAATTAGTATGTAGGGGCTGCAAGTTTCTTGCATGTAAGGATCTTGAAAATCATCACTCCCATCCTTACAATAAGAAGCAGCTGGACAAATTAAAAAAACAGTGACTTTTCTTGGACCCTCCGTGAACCGGTCCCACAGTTTTCTCCTTAACAAAGGACGTCTTTGCCAAAGCACTATTCAGAAACCTGATCCAGGAGGATGAATATAATTCCTTCTCTTCAGCTCCACCAGTCTTCCTTTCTCACCTAAGAGGAGAGAAACAGTCAGCAGGGGACAGGACTTACAGGGAATTGATTGGGAAGGCTGCAACCAGGGTAGCAAGCAGGAAAAAAATGTTACAGCAAAGACGGAGAGTCTGAAAGACTTGTGAAGACCTGAGCTCCAAAACACAGGCCATCCTCCAGACTTCATCGCAAGATCACAGAATGCCTCCTCCACCCCCCACTGCACTTCAGGAAGCCAAGGGAAAACAACTGTGGACCACAGCTCCAAGACAGTGAGAGCTGTGAGGTGAAGGCCCTCTCGGGGCAGCAGTGCCAGGGGAAAGAAGCCCTAAAGGCAAGATGTGGAAAAAAAACAAGAACGCTAGAAAAAATTTAAGTCTCTTAACCACAGTAAACATTAGAACACAGCCTGGTTCGGCAACAGAAATTGTTCTACTAAAGGCCTATTTTCCTCAGTCTTGTTCCTTTTCACTGTCAACAAATATTACAAAGGTTGTTGAAAGGCAAGGAGAACCACAGTATGAAGGAAAGGCTTAACATGTAGCAGAAAGGAAATTTTCATAAATTTCTTTAAAACGAAAGAACATTTTAGTAGAGGTCAGACTGGCACCCACTCTCAACTTATAGAAAAGTCATTCCTCTCCAGACAAGGGAAAAGAAGAAAGACTGTGTGCTGAAAAGGTGGACATATGTTCCTTTTCCAGCATCACAATGGGAAATTTTGCAGACATGGTGTAGGGAGATTCTGTGTGGGGGTCCAAAGAAGAAATAAGAAGAGATAAAGAGAGAATGTGGAATCAATCTTCTTCCCTGTGGTTATCTTCAACTTAGAAATTCTGTTTGAATGATGCTCTGTTTTAAAACTCAGGTTTATGGATTGCCAGACCCTAGAATAATAAGATTGTCCTCTTTCATTGCCTTTTAAAAGGCATATACTCTATTCAAATACTATTCACTAATTTCAAAACTTCTATGCTTTTTTGTCCATCAGGTATTTATAATTTTTTTTTATTTTATTTTTTTCAACATTTATTTGTTTTTGGGACAGAGAGAGACAGAGCATGAACGGGGGGGGGGCAGAGAGAGAGGGAGACACAGAATCGGAAACAGGCTCCAGGCTCTGAGCCATCAGCCCAGAGCCTGACGTGGGGCTCGAACTCACGGACCGCGAGATCGTGACCTGGCTGAAGTCGGACGCTTAACCGACTGCGCCACCCAGGCGCCCCTATTTATAATTTTTAAAAAGCAAATTTATGTCACACAAAAAAGTATTATTTTAGTTGTGCATTTAAGTGTTTCTAAAAATTGAAACAATAATTATAAACAATATTAGTGTATATATTTTAAAACTCACACAAAATCCCATATTCCACTACAAAAACAATTGTAACTTCACAGATGTCTCCTAGACTTTGTTTGTAAGTGTAAATAGTTTATTGAATTGAAATGACAGGTTCCATTCACTTGATTAACTTCTATTTTAACGACTACATTATTTTCAAAACGTATAGTCTTCTTTGTTATTTTTAATTTTTGAGTAGATTTTATTAATTAGAGGAAGAATTTAAAGAAACGACTCCATTTCTCAGGAGGAGGAATATGGATTAAGTTTAGATAGTACATATAAATGGAATGAACACAGTGAATTCAGAACAAACTATTCCAGATTAGACAAAGCTAAGAAGCAGAGAAAGAGAACAAGACCAGAATATACACAGAAGTGTGAAACGGTTGTCACGTTTTCAACTCCAAAAGTGAAGAAAGCCAAGAACATCTCAGACCCAACAAATTAGAAAGTCAGAATCCAGGCAAAACCGGGCCCACTCATTCCTGAATTGTCTTGGTAAAAAGAATGCCATCTTGTCTCTATGGTATTATTTTTATGATGATGAGGAACAACCACATCCAAATGAAGTGAGTAATAATTAGAGGGGGAGTCTAATAGAAAAGGACCGGGAAGTAATCTGGGGAGGGGGACCGTTGCTTCACACATGATATAATGCCTAAAAGGGCAACATTTTAGGGTTGTATGAAAGCATTCACTTGAGCTGGCCATCTCCAGGAGTATCTGCATCCTTCTGACTTGTGTTTTTTTTTTCTCATTCTGGAAAAATCAGTGTAGGCAGTAATGCATATCATTATATTTCTTAGTTTTCCCCCTCTGTCTGCCCATCAGTATCACTCCTAAAAGGACGAGGAAAAGTCTGGAATGCTCATATCAAGCATGGCACTATTCTTAGAAGGCTCATTGCTAGGGTCAGTGATGGGGAGGCCAGGGGGTGGGGGGAGGTTGCAGAAAACCAGACAGTCATCATTATCTGTGTATATTACATCATGTTTGTGTGTAATAATTAATGAACTGTCTTGAATGACACTTAGGCTTTTTTTCCATTCGTGTTGCCGTTATCATCATAGGCACAGAACTAAGAAATATTACCATGAATTTCAATTTTTAATTCTGTTGAATTTTTTTCAATATGAATTCCCCAAACGGGGATAAAATGGAATGATTAGTTAATCCCCTGACATAGGGCTCAAATCCACGAATCTTGAGATCATGACCTGAGTGGAAACCAAGAGTTAGACACTTAACTGACTGAGCCACTCAGACATCCCCCCCAAAATAGAAAGATTTTTATATAAATCAAATAAATTCATAATATATGTGAAAGTATTTGGAATATTATAAAGCACTTTACACTTATTGGCTTATTTTTAGTATAGAGAAATACTTTTTTTTTTTTTTTTTTTTTTTTTTTTTTCAACGTTTATTTATTTTTGGGACAGAGAGAGACAGAGCATGAACGGGGGAGGGGCAGAGAGAGAGGGAGACACAGAATCGGAAACAGGCTCCAGGCTCTGAGCCATCAGCCCAGAGCCCGACGCGGGGCTCGAACTCACGGACCGCGAGATCATGACCTGGCTGAAGTCGGACGCTTAACCGACTGCGCCACCCAGGCGCCCCGAGAAATACTTTTAAAGTCACATATTCTTTTAAAGTTGTGTATCTAAATTAACAAATATATTTCTCTTTTCTCCCTCTTTATCTCTGCACTTTCCTCTTCTCTCCCTCTTAGTTATCTTTCTCATGTGAGGAACAATAGTCACCTACCAAAATGAAAATATAGAATCCATGAGATAACTGAGTCCTTGAGTTTTTTCTGAAAAGATAAATCATCTGTTACCTGAAACAATAACAAATGAACTAGCAAGTATCCAAGATCAACAATAGAAAAAAGTTTTGATAGATGTATGGGAATAAATGCTCATACAATCTTCATCTATAGCACAAATTTCATCAGTTATAAGCATATCACACAGATATGGATGTATAGTAGGTTCCCTATGAGCTACTTGATTTAACAGACACTCTTGCCATTTTAAGTAAAGAGATAGTGAAATGAAGGAAACAAGTAATAAAAATGATCATAAAAACATAAAAAGACCACCTATTCATTGTAGCAGCACTGTTAGAATAACTAGAGACAGAAATCACCCACCTTCTTGCCCACAGAAGACCAAGGATAAACAACAGAATACTATACAGCGGAATAGCTACAAAAAGAAATGAAGATTCTGTCCATAAATTAAAATAGAATGTTTTCCAAGATAAATTATTAAGTGAAAAAGCAAGGTGGTGGTGGGGTTCCTGGGTGGCCTCAGTCAGTGGGGCACCTTGGTCTTGGTTTTGGCTCAGGTCATGATCTCTCAGTTCTTGGGATTGAGCTCAGCATCAGGCTCTGCACTGGCAGCACAGAGTCTGCTTGGGATTGTCTCTCCCTCTCTCTCTGCCTTTCCTCTGCTTGCATGCTTCTCTCACAAAATAAATAAATAAATTCTTAAAACAAAAAAAAAGCAAAGTGAGACAAAAGTGTATAGTATTGCTTATAAAGAACAGATACAAGTCTATTTATCTATATGCCTCTACAAGGATACACACATACACACACACACACACACACACACACACACATACACACACAGCCTCCACACATATTTGCTTATATTATAACAATTGAAATCATAAATTATAACATTTTTTGAAGGTTGTTGCTAGGAATGGAGGAAACTAGTTGGAAGGACCAGGGATAGAAGACAGATTTCTCAGAGTATACTTTGTTTCAAAGATTTAACATTGGAATTATTGAAACTTTTATATAAAATTTTAAAAGAATTATATCAAGTTTAAAATAAAGTTTTTAAAATCAAAAGCAAACCAAACCTAGTATAGAGTGGGCAGCAAAATATCACATAAGAAAATTATTTCCAACTTAATCTAATTGGAATAGGGATGTCATATACATTACATTCAAAAATTGTCCCCACCCCCCAATTCTATTGATTCCTGAGTCTCCAATTACACATATGTAAGTCCACTTGATATACCTTCAAAATTCAGTGATGTTCTGTTCTTTCTTCTTTCTTTTTTCAGTCTTTTTCCTCTTATTTTATTTTTGACTGTTTCTTTTGTGTATATTTATTTTACTAATCTTTTTTTAAAAATTTTTTTAATGTTTATTTTTCAGAGAAAGAGAGAGAGACAGACAGAGCATGAGCAGGGGAGGGGCAGAGAGAAAGGGAGACACAGAATCCGAAGCAGGCTCCAGGCTCCGAGCTGTCAGCATAGAGCCTGACATGGGGCTCAAGCTCACAAACCGTGAGATCATGACCTGAGCCAAAGTTGGGCGCTTAACTGACTGAGCCACCCAGGCGCCCCACTAATCTTTTTCATGCATTGTTTATGCTGTTAATCCTAGCTAGAGTACTTTTACCCTCAGACATTTTAGGATTTTGTTGTTGTTGTTGTTGTTGTTGTTGTCATTTTCAGAATTTTTTATTTTTTTTAGAAAAAGAGAGAGACAGTGTGTGAGCAGGGAAGAGGGGCAGAGGGGAGAGAGAAAGAATGTTAAGCAGGCTCCACACTCAGTATGGAGCCTGAGGTGGGGCTTGATCTCATGACCTTGGGATGATATCCTGAGCTGAAATCAAGATTTGGATGTCCAACTGGCTGAGCCAATCAGGTGGCCCAGGGTTTAATCTCTAGAAGTTCCACTTGAGTGTTTTTTTTATGTATTAAAACTCTGTTTGTCATGATCCTACTTTTCTCTACTTTATGAAGCATGAGTATATTGATAATAACTGTATTAATATCCTTTTCTATTATTTTGATTATTTCTTCCCTTTTCTTTTTTCTTTTCCTTTCTTTTCTCCTTTCCTTTCCTTTCCTTTCCTTTCCTTTCCTTTCCTTTCTTTTCTTGTCTGGCTTATTCCTGAGAGGTAATAAAGTTATTTGGGAAAAAAAGAAGTACAATCTTCTTAAGTCTTCTTTTTAAGCTATTTTATCAGATCAAAATCAGCCATTATTGTAGCATAAATTCCTCCTCTACTAGGACAGTATCCTCTGAAGCCTCTACTGATGTATCAGGAGTTCTTTGCACTCTGGCTAATGAGACTCTTCTGAAACCTCAGGAAATTGTTCTATCTTCCCCTCACCAGTGTTTTTTTTCCTCTGGCCTTGATAATTTTTTTTCCTTAAAATTTTTTAAACTTTATTTATTTTTGAGAGAGAGACAGCGTGTGAGCAGGGAGGAGCATAGAGCGAGGGACACAGAATCCAAAGCAGGCTCCAGGCTCTGAGACGTCAGCACAGAACCTGATGTGGGGCTTGAACTCACGAACTGTGAGATCATGACCTGAGCTGAAGTCGGATGCTTAACCAACTGAGCCACCCAAGTGCCCCTGGCCTTGATGGTTTCTTAAACACAAATACTGGTCAATACTTAGACCTGAGAAGAACCCTCTTCAGATCTTTGGCATCACTCTTCCCTCTGGCATCATGCCCTATGAATTCTAGCCATCTTTGCTTATCAAATCCTGCATGTTGCCTCCTCTCCTCAGCAACACCGCCAGCCTCTTTGGGTTCACTGTCTCTGTTCTGCTGTCCACATGGTAAACTGGGGAAATCATTAGACTCAGTTTTTGTGTTTTCCTTCTCCCAAGGATCACTGTCCTGCACCACCTGATAGTAACATATTGTATCTGATTTAACAAAAAAATGTTTCATTTATTACCTTATGTTTAAAATTGTTCTATGAAGTAGGATAAAACAAGTCCCAGTTATCTCATCATGGTAATCATATTTTATCGATTATATGTTTTACATACACTTACATAGACCCACATATATGGTAGTGTATGTTTATTGCAAACTGTAATGGAATTAAGATCCAAGATTTTCAGGGTCAGAGAAAAAAGATACAAATAGAAAATTTTAAAAATTAAGCAAAATTCTATACTTCCTTTTTTAAGTTTATTTATTTATTTTTGAGAGAGAAAGAGAGAGAGCATGAACCAGGGATGAGGTAGAGAGAGAGAGGGAGACACAAAATCTGAAGCAGGCTCCAGGCTCTGAGCTGTCAGCACAGAACCTGATGCAGGGCTTGAATTCACTAACTGTGAGGTCATGACCTGAGCCAAAGTCAGACACTCAACTGACTGAACTACCTCAGCACCCTTCTATACTTCTAATATATTGGCCTTACCTGTTAAAAATAGGTGTGTTCCCCAGATTTTTAAATGTAAATACCTGAAAACAATGACTGACTCAGTAGCAACATATAATCATGCAGCCCAGAGCATAGCTTCTAAACATTATCTTCCATATAAAGAATTAAGAACCATTGGAAATGTGACTATTCTTGATAGGCATAAGGTAATAGAGACGAACCTAGACTATGCTGTCAATCCAGAAAGCAAAAACAAACAAACAAACAAAACAATTAAAGGTATGAGGTAACGTCAGAAGGAATCGGGAACCAACTTGAAAAGGCTGACACTAACAAAATGGGACATTTTGTGGATTAATGTGAAGAATAATTATAATGAATCAAAACACATTAAAGATATTAACACCCATGTATCCCCAATAAACTGCAAGGGGAAAAAGAAGCACTTTCAAAAAATGCTAGGCAATAAATATATAATTTTCAAAATGTTAAGTAAAGAGAAATAATAATGTATCTATGTTGCTTTTCCCATACTAACAATGCCTTAGGATAAACAAATTTTTGTGTTTCTTTTCATAGAATTATTTTAGCTAATAAATGGAGAAAGAATGGCAGATTTAAAATATTGACATTCTGTACTTCCCTAATGCAATGGATCTAGGTAGTAGATAATATCATAGAATAGTAGGTAATATCACACACACACAGGTTAAAAGAAGATACATTTTATTTTGCTTGATAATCATACACATCACAAACTATGACTTATTTTTTAGCCAGAAAGTCAAGCCTGAACCAAATCAAGCCTCTAGAACTAACTGCCATTTTAAACAAAATACAAGATGAGAGAAAAGCATATTTAAACAAGACCCTACAGATGCAAGCAGGAAAATCCAGAGTAGGGGACAACCAGGATTTTTAAGTCAATTGTAGGACAAGAAGAAAAAAAATACATATATGGCAGAAGAGATAAAAAAAAAAACCATATCAATAAAACTCTAAATAGAACGGACCTAGTTTGGATATTTTCCAAGCTATATTGTTCAACCAAACCAATTTTGAAAAATCAATTATGAGGTAACTGAGGAAATTTGGATCTCATCTTGATAACTGATTGCACTACAACTTTATTACAAGTTATTTTATGTCTTAATGTTTAAAGACAACTTTTGTGTTTATATCTGAAAAAAAATAATCCTGCTATTGATAGTACATACTGAGATATTTAAGGATAAAATAATATAGAATCAAGAATTAACTTCAAAATAATAGAGTGGAGGGAGAGGAAATGCACTGAGTTGCAGATGTAACAAGTCTGACAATTGCTAAAGCTGGGTGGTAGGTACATGGGAGTTTTTTATACTTTTTCCCTCTAATGTTGTAATTATTTAACATTTCTTGCCTCTATTGTTTTTTAAAGTGTGTCAAATAAATTAAAAGCTTTTCACAGCTAAGATTGCTTTTCATAGCCTTTGATTTTCAAAGGTGGTACCCAAGCCTAGAACCAACATAAATGGTAGTTATCTAACATGTATTTCTTTGTGGAGTAAATATGACAAGCATGAATATGACATTTAGGAAGACATATATAGGAATTTTAAAAAGACTTTTCCCCATTAGATGGTCAGGATTCTAGGTACCTGGGTCTACTTTGAGACTGCTCCAAGACTCTAGAGTCACTGGAAGAAGCCCCTTGGCACACCAGTTCTTGGTCAACCTCCTTTATTTGAATGAGCACTTCCTTTTTCTATGCTACAGGAGGTTGGCTAGATTTTAAGGACATTCCATGAGTACCAGAAGGATCTAGCAAAGTTAAGATTAGAGGATACACCAACTTCACATGGCTTCCTAACTAAAGAAACCAGATGCTAACTTGATTTGGGCTAGTGATTAACTGTCAAGGTCTCCATTCCCAGAGCCAAAGTGTACATGGTTGCTTCTCTTCTGGGTAGGACTTGAACAAATGGGTTCACAAACTTCAGCTAGGCTTCTATGATGACTTTTTACCACCTCTACTTTTCTAAGAGATCATCTCTCTGCTCAATCACAGTCTTGATAACTCTGAAGTCCACAAGGAAGCAATGAGGCCCAGTCTACAGAACTGTTTTCAGGCATAGTTTTCAGTTCAGAACACTGTTTTCCTTTTTTCCCTATCTTCTATTTGCTCAGACCAAAATCCTGTAGCATTCCTTGACTCCAATTTCTTTTATACTCCATGCAGCAACTCTTCAGGGCCATATAATTCAAAAGAGTCACACACACACACACACACACACACACACACACACAGGCAAATATCAGAAAGATCTAAGACTTCTAGGCATGGTTCCCAAGGAACATTATTAATCATTCAGGACATGCTTTATCTTAGGATTTTAAAACATTAAGATACCTCTTAGGTATCTTAGGGGTTTATTGTCTATGTCTCATTGCTGCACTATAAGGCTCATGAAGGCAGGCATCTTAGTTATAATTGCTGATATATTTCAAGCACTGAGATATGCCTAGCATTTAATAGATGCTCAATAAATATTCATTGAATAAAAGAAGGAGAAAAATATAAAAAGATGTATGCCATTGTGTGTGTAGTTAGTAGTCAAAGGAACTAAATATTGTGTAAACAAATATTGTGGGAACAGAAATGGAGGTGAAGAAAAACAGGAAAAAGCTATGTCACGGTGTATATAAGATGCCATGCTATAGAGTGTGGTTTTTACCTTACAGCTGGTGGAAGGTCTGTTAAAATATTTTTTGAAAGGGAAGTTCATGATCTGATTTTCACTTTATATAAATCATTCTGGTGTCTTCTGGGAGAAAGATGTGAGGAGTCAAGAATGGTCTCAAGGTTACTGCAATACTTATTTTAAAAATGATGAGAGCCTGACATAGGGAAGTGGGAATGAGAAGTTGAGGCAGATTTAAAACACTATACACCAGTAACCATTACAGTAAGACACGTTGTTTGGTTGAATATAAGAAATGAGGAAGAGAAAGCAGTCTAAAATGACTAGCAGGGGGAGGTACCTGAATGGCTCAGTCAGCTAAGCATCTGACTCTTGATCTCAGCTCAGATCATGATCTCATGGGTTCGTGGGGTGGAGTCTGCTTGGGATACTCTGTCTTGTTCTTTCTGCCCCTCCCCCACTAGGGTGCCCACTCTCTCTCAAAATCAATAAATAAACTTAAAAATAAATAAATAAATAAATAAATAAATAATTAATTAATTAAAATGACTACCAGGTTTTTTTTTTTAATTTGGTATATGGGAGGATAGCAACTCCATTAATGAGATAATGTGTACAAAATCGGACACAGACCTTGAGTAGGCAATGATGTGTTCTTTTTGGACGTTTTCTGGAAACTGACATAATAATATGGTGCAGTCTGCATTGTTTATGAAGTTATACAGACCAGATATGCCACTCACTAGCTTCATGACTGAGACAATTTAGTTCCCTTTTTTGCTTCTGTTTTCTCTTCTAAAAAAAAGGACAATAACATATCTCACAGAATTATTGTAAATACATAATTAAATAAAATATGTGTCTATCACAGAGCAAATAAATGATCAGTACATACTTCTTTGTGTTTTCTATGAAAAATCCCAAGTGCCTAGAAGAAATCAGGGTATTCCTATGAAAAATGTAGGAGAAATGAATATATATATGTCTGAGTCATTAGAATATAGGTAGTAGATACAACCTTGAGGGTGGATGAGATTACAGAGGGACGAAAGGCACAAGTGGAAGAACAGCCAGAGGTGGACAGTCACGGGGGTGAGAAATTTAAATAGCTTTAGAGTAGCAGCAACTTCACAAAGAAGACCAATAGAATACAGAGAGAGAATGAGAAAAACCTTAAGAGCAGTGGAGTTGTTGTTGTTGTTATTGTTTTACTAGTTTGAGGATTTAGCTTTTTTTTTTTTTTTTTTTTTTTTTGAGAGAGAGAGAGAGGGGAGAGAGAGAGAGAATCTCAAGCAAGTTCCATGCTGGGCACGGATCTCATGATAGTGAGATCATGACCTGAGCTGAAATCAAGAGTCTGACACTTAACCAACTGAGCCAGCCAGGCACTCCTGATTTAACTTCTGACAGTGAATAGAGCTCATTAAGACTACCTGTTGTAGTTAAAAGTACCACCCTCTTCCTGGCTCAGATTTCATACAACTCCAGAAACCCTTAGCATATTAGTAATGGAACAAGAGCAGTCATTCTCCTTTATCGCATTCCCAAGGCACTTTCATTCACAATGACATTTGTCTTGTGAAAGCCCACTTTCCCATAACCTTAGACAAGGATATGTTAATGGAAATCAATATATTTGGCATTACTCTTTCAGTTACTTATAACATCATAAGAACTATAATTAGTATAAGAACAAGGCTCTACATACACCCCAATAACATTCCCTGGGTGGAAAAAAAATCACCATGGGAAATCGCTGTCAGAATCTGAAGTTAGCATTTCAAAAAGGACAGATTCTTTATGAAAGCCTAAAGGGATTAAAACTGAAGCAGTTTCAAGTTTACAGGGGAAAACCAACCAAAGTAAAGGACCAGAAAATGATATGATGGTGATAAAAATGTGTGTGTCTATTCCCCAGGACAAGATTAAACTAAAGATCTGAAAATTGAATGGGGTAGTTCAGTGTGAAATATCTCAATTTGTCTACAGTCCTGAGAAGCCTATATGCTATCAATCATACCTGCTGTAAACCGGAAGATGTCCAGAGAACCAAGTTGAAGTTAAGAAAGAAGATATTTTATCTTTCTGTCACACTATATTTGAAGCCAGTATTCAAAAATGAATCTTTCACATGATTAAGATTGTATTAGATAGAGCTAATGGTTAAACTAGGGAGGTCCAACAAAAGTGCTCTCGGTGCCCAATGCAGCAGTAATGTGGCCTAGGGGAAACATTTCAGTCCTCTTGCTCGGGCCTGCCACAACTCAACATCACCAGTTAACGACATCCTTTTTCCTTTCCACACCCACACAAGGGTAATTTAGGTTTGGCTTCTGCCCCCAGAAAAATGAAAGAAACTTAGGCCCCCTCTAATTTTCTGTACAAAAATCAAAATGCAAACTGAAGAACATGACAAAGGATCTTGACATCCCAGGGAAAAGACATGTCAGGACAAAGTGGCTGCCTAGGAAGCAGCTGGCTAAATAATGATTTCTATGATGATGGAGTTTCACAAACAGAGCGCCATTTTCATCATTAAATACCTGTGGATTTCAAGACTTGACAATTATGTTGACAATTATGAAGTAGGCTTTTGTTACTTCTTTGTGAGTATTTCAATAAGTGCTTTGCTTTCAATAAGTACTTTTTCTCTTCTTTAGATATTTTTCCTTCCTACTGAGTCTATTAAAATAGCCAATATATTGCTAGTATCAAAATTTCTTCGGAAGGTATAACACACAAATCTTAGGTATACAAATTGATGGTTACTTGTATGTGCATGTATATATAAATATAAATGTATGCATAATATACATATATTCATGTAAGACAATTCAGATCAAGATATGGTGTGTTCATTGAGATTTCCTCATGCCTCTTTCAAGTGATTATTGCTCTTCCCAGAGGTAACCAGTGTTCTTAATTCTGCCACCACAGATTAGCTGTGACTGTTACTGAACTTCATGGAAATGAACTCAGGTACTATGTACTTTTCTGTGTCTAGCTTCTTTTGGATGTCACTATGTATGTGAAATTTGTACATGTTATGTCAGTGTGTAATTTATTACCATTCTTTATCCACAATGTTTCATTGTACTGCTGACAGGCATTGGGAATTTTCAGGTTTTTCTACTATGGATAAAGTTTAAACATTGTTCGACAAGATCTTTGTTAATTATAAGCTCTCCTTTCTCTTGGGTATGCATCTATGAATAGTACTTCTGGATCTTATAACAAGCATATATTTAGCTTTATTAAATATTCTCAAATGTTTTTCCCCAGTTGGTACCCCAATCAACAATATATGAAAGTTATATTTTCTACACATTTTTGCCCACTGGATTTTGTCAGGCTTCTAAAATCTAACCATTCCAGTAGGTATAAAATGGTATTATACTGTGCTTTTAATTTACATTTCCCTTATGTGTAATGATTTAAGCATCATTTCATACGCTTATGGGCCATTTGGTCATTCTGTTTTGTGAAATGACCTTACAATTATTTGACTTTTCCCCTTTCAATTTGTATAAATCATTTTGTATTCATAAGAGTCTTTCAATGGGCATTTTTATTTGACTCTCATGCCCTATGTTGTGGGTTTGCATTTTAATCTTTTAGTATTTTTTGTTGTTTTTTGTTTTTCTAATAAATAGAAGGCTTTGATTTTGATATAGTCAACTTTCTCACGATTAAATATTTTGTATGTTTAACAAACCTTTGCCTATTCCAAGGATACTAAAATGCCCTTCTGAAACCTTTATCAATTTTTTTCTTAATATTTTGATCTGCAATCTATCTGGAGTGTGTGTGTGTGTGTGTGTGTGTGTGTGTGTGTGTGCGATGTGAGTTAAGGATCAAAAAACATTTTTTTTAAGTTTATTTAGAGAGAGAAAGAGAGAGAGTATACACAAATGGAAGAGGGACAAGAGAGAGAGGGAGCAAAAGAATCCCAAGCAAGCTCCATGCTATCAACGAGAGCCCAATGTGGGACTCGATCCCATGAACCATGAGATCATAGCCTGAGCTGAAATCAGTAGGACACTCAACCTACTTAACAACCCAGGCACCCCAGAATCAGGGAACATTTTCCATTTGAAAATGCAATCAACATAGCATCATATTTTGAAAAGACCATTCTTTCCCCGCTATACTATGGTGTCTCCTTTACTATCATGATGCTAATTTTATCTGTCAAATTGGAAGATACTTTTGGATAACATTAACATTTAAATCAGTAAACTCTGGGTTGGCAGATTATCCTCCATAATGTGGGTGGGCCTGATCCAATCAGCAGAAAGCCTGAATAAAACAGAAAGACCAGCCTCCAGACAAAAAAGAGTTCTCCAGTACACGGCCTTTAGATTTCATCTGCATCACTGGCATTCTAGGATCTTGAGTCTGCTGGCTCACACTGCAGATTTAGACTTGTCAGTCTTCATAGTTGCATGAACCGATTCCTTGTAATAAAAAAGTCTTTCACTGGAGATCCCTGATTAATACAAGCATACATAAGTTAGACATGGGTATGTGATTTCTTTGAGGTCTCCATTCATTTGTCTACTTCTTCATGCCACTATCTGTTTTTATAATAATTTTCCACAAGATGGTTAATTTAAATCACTTGACTTTATAAAAATCAGAATCAGAAGGCTCTGACCAAATATTTTGATGTAACAATATTGACAGAATTAAAGAGGGTAAGTAGGGGGAAAAACAATATTTGTTTTGTTTTACCAAATCCTTGTCATTCATACTAGTAATTAAATAAATAATATTTGAGACAAGGACATAAAGAGACATCCTAATAAGCTAATTATTTAGAAATTTGGAGTTATATGTCATAAACATTAAAAATAACAATGGGAGTGGAAAATTGTACTTTTGGCATGACAGCTGGAGGAACTCCAGGGACCCACTCCTCTGAAACTGCTACAAAGTATAAAAGGACAACTACTTAAGTTCCTAGGAAATGGTCTGGGGTCATACAAACTCACACATTACTCAACAAAGAGAGCTCAGTAAGAGCAGAGCGAGTCTGTGTTCTATCAGGCCCCAGTCCCTCCTTCTCTCCCAACTTGATGGAAACTCTACTCCAGACTGCTGCAACAAAGAACCCACGGTTTCCTTTCCCCCAGCCACAGTTGGAAGGCTATCTTCTTAGGAAGGACAAGATATCAGCATTTCTTATCCTGCCTCAAGTTATTTGCTGCTGAAGCTAAGTTTTGGGTGAGTGTGGTCAAGAGGTGAGGCTTCCTTCCTTTACCTTCAGTAGACTGGACATTCTAACTTCAGCATAACACTGCTGAGAAAACCAGGATCATATCACCATTGCCCCGGCTTGTCAGGTAATGGTTTTAGACTTGAAAGGCAAACTTAGAACCCATAAAAGTACTGTACCCCGTTCGCTTCTCCACCTGCACTGAGGGCTCATTTCCTAGGGTGGAAATATTATTCAGAGAGAAATATACTCATTTTTCCCATTCCTAACTTCAGAGCACTGGCTTGGAGCTTTTCCTTGAGGGAGAAGCAGGCCATAAAACATAAAACTCCTAATTTCTTTCCAGGGTAACTGACTTATTATAACAGTGTGTGGAAAAGTTTAAGCCTATAGGTGCTCTCAAAAACAATGGAGATTTTGGTGAAGGCAATAGGGAGAAAACTGGTGGAATCATTGGGCACATAAACTAAACTGTAGGCCAGTTGGTTTACCTGTGACAGCTGGGGAGGGAGGCAGCTGGGAGATGTCCTCCTGGAGGCAGAACAAATCTCAAAACACTGACCTAGGCACAACTGCTTTAGAACTTGAATTTGAATGATTATTCTGCAATGCATTGTGTGCCCCAATACATTGGTGAAATCAATAGATCCATCAGGCAGTAATTAGTGGAGCTTAACAGCTCTTGGTCAAGGAAACAGTCAAATGGAGCCCTGGAAAAAAATCACTGTTTCCCCACGGTGACTGTGACCTCCCTCAAGTCTCGGTCCCACTGAGGGGCAACATCAGAAACTGAATGGTGCAGGTGTCAGGGGATATAGAGGGTAATATAGTCTGCAATGTGTAATCAAATAAAAATAATAGGACCTAAGAAAGATAGTACCTAGATTTGCTTCAATATATTATCTCAAGTGTCCAGTTGCCAACAAAAAATTATGAAACATGTACATAAACCAAACTAAATCAAACCAAAAACAAAAACAAACCCGGGAGAGTATGATCGATACACCAGACACAGAGCAGGCAACAGAAATTGCCTCTGAGAGTGGTCAGAAGTCAGCTATAACAGGAAAACTTCAAAGTATCCATTGTAAATATATTCAAAGAACTAAATTCAACCATGATTAACAAAGCAAAAGAAGGTGTAATGACAATGCTGAAGTAAATAGAAAATATAATAAAGAGATAGAAATAATATTCTAAAGTGCCAAATGGAAACGCTGAAGTTGAATAGAACAATAATTGAATGTAAAATTCACTAAAGGAACTCAAAAGTAGATTTGAGACTGGCAGAACAAAGAATTAATAAACTTGAAGACAGATGAACAGATATGCAATCCGCGGAATAGAGGGAAAAATGAATGAAGAAAAATGAACAGAAATCCTTATTAAGTGTGGGGCCGGCCCCATTAAATGCACCAACATACCTGCAATAGAACCGGAAGGAAAGGAAAAACAAGAAAAAAGCAAAAGAAATTTAGAAGAAATAAAGATGAACATTTTTAAATTTATTAAAAATTATTAACTTACACATCCAGGAAACTCAACAAACTTGAAGTAGAATAAGTGAAAAGACACTAATAGCCAGAATTATAGCAAAAAAGCTGAAAGTTAAAGCAAGGAGAAAATCTTGAGAGTAAAGAGCGAAAATATCTAGTCACTTACAAGGGGAGCCCTATAGGATCAGAAACTGACTTACCAGAAACAATGGAAGCCAGGGGCAGTAGAATGATGTATTCAAAGTATTCAAATAAAAAACTGTCAGCCATTAACCCTAAATCCAGCAAAACTACTTTCAAAACTGAGAATGAAATAGAGACTTTGCCAGTTAAGTAAAAACTGAAAGAAATTGTTGCTAGCAAAGCCATAATAATAATAAAGTTCTTTAGGCTGAAAGTAAATGACCACATATGGTAATCTGAATACACATGAAAAAAAAAAAAACAGCACAGGAAAGGTAATTATGTAATTATGTAATATGAGCCAAGGATCTGAATAGACAATTTTCTAAGGAAGATATACAAATGGCCAATAAGTACATGAAAAGATGCTTAAATTACCAGTCATTGGGGAAATGAAAATCACAACTACATTAAGCTATCACTTCATACCCATTAACATAGCTTCTATCAATAAAACCAACCAACAACAACAAAAACCAAGTGTTGGTGGAATGTGAGGAAATTGAACCCCTTGAGCACTATTTGGTGGGAATGCAAAATAGTACAGCTGCTGTGGAAAACAGTAGATTAGCTTTGGTTATGACTGGAGGATGATGGGCTCCTTGTTTGATGTCATTAAAATGTTCTAGAATTGATTGTGATGATGGTTGCACATAGCTGTGAATATAATAAAATCTATTGAATTGTGTGTTTTAAATGGGATTATTGTATGGTATGTGAATTATATCTCAAAAATATTTTTAAAAAAGAGAAAAATATAATAAAAATGGTTGCTTCTAAAGAACAGATGTCACAACTGCGGAATGCAGGGAAATGATACTTGTTTGTAAGTCCTATAGTACCGTTTGATCTTACTAATTACAAACATGTGTTTTACTAAAAATAAAAATACATTAAAATAACATGTAATAAAACTTCTTGGCTTAGTAATGATTGAGTTAAAATAAGTAAAGACAAAAATATATATGCAGGAAGAAATGTCACAGTTAATGCTATATAATCAAACACATTAATATTTCTGCATCCAAACGCAATAGAGTCTAAAAGGTAGCTTTATGCTAATTTAGGTTCAACTTTTCCACCAAATGAATGAAGGTCAGACTTTCTGCCTATCATTTAGAAAAAAAGAAAAAAAACCAGTATTTTTCACTTATTTAGTTTTCTGGTTTTTTGGATTCAAAATCACAGATAAGGGTTGTAGTTCTGTAAGTCAACATGATTAAACTATATTCCATTTCACCTCATTTCAACATGTGACACACGTAGGTTTTTACATCAACTAGTGACTTTAAGATGTTTTAACTATTTTTATTTTTAGAATTTGCTACAAATGAAGAAGAAACCCTTGTAATTTTCACACAAATGGGTCAAGGAATTCATTTAGTTTTGAGTTATACCAATTAAAGTTACTGTTTTATGTGGGGTTTTTTAGATTACTGCACCAGCTGGCAGAAATAGATGTCATATTCAGATTGTAGTTTGTCAATATTCAAACACATTCACTCTTTTCTACGGTTCTAAAGTAGCTTTTAAAGTAAATTTTTCTCTTATTAAAACTCTATCTTCTCCCTCCCTTGAATTAAGATATCCCCACACTTATCCCCTTTGGATTTGCTTTTAACCTGTTCTTTTCCCCTATTTTCCTTCCATGCTCAGTTATCTCCACTTACCTGCCAAAATACTTGCAGATTCTTCTTAAGTTATCTCTTTAAACTCTCCCAAACTGAGTAGGATTTCCTTTCTCACATCTCTACACTGAGTTTATCCAAGCTTTCTTACTGAGGAGCTAAATTTGTCTGGGCCTATGGAAGATTTTGAACATCATCTGAGGAGCTGAAGTAAGACCAAAAAATGTTTCAATAGCAAGATTGGCATCGAATGTAAAGTCAAGGATTATGCAATTTAGAGATGCTAGTCATGCGAATAAAGCTATATGAACAAGGAATCTCAAATTCTTATCCAAGTTTCCCATGCTGGTTGGCTGCTTTTTGCCTTTAGATTCTTGAACCATCCAGAAAGGACACTTCCTAAAGTGACTTCCAAGGCAAAGTGACATGAAATGCTAACAAAAGTAATATTAGTTTTTCCAATGAGATTGTAAAACCTCGGATATATTTGGGGAAAAAAAGAAGCATTCTGTGTGAATGATATTAGTCCCTGACTTCATTCAGGGGTCTTATAAACTTTAGTGACTGGCTATGTCCCAAATGTAGAAAAGGGATGAAAATGAATCCGAATTTTTTAATTTATTTTTGAGACAGAGAGAGACAGAGCATGAGCAGGGGAGGGACAGGGACAGAGGGAGACACAGAATCCAAAGCAGACTCCAGGCTCTGAGCTGTCAGCACAGAGCCCAATGCTGGGCTCAAACTCATGGACTGTGAGATCATGACCTAAGCTGAAGTAGGATGTTCAACCTACTGAGCCACCCAGGTGCCCCTGAATCTGAATTTGAATCTGAATTCCCAAACATATTTGGAGATCCAAATAGAAAATGAAGCAATACTGTAAGATTTCCTTCATACTATTTTATCTGTAAAAGGGAGTATTTATTAAAAAAAAAGACAACTTTGGGCATGGCAAAACCTAAGGAGCTACAAGACTCTGAAAGATGTGCTTCCCATTTTGTTCACAACATTGTGATTCAAGGAACAGGGCCTTAGAAGGGTTTTTCCTAGGACTGGCTTATTTTCGTTCAAATTGTAGCTTGAATTTGCCTCTGTAGTTTCTTTGTGTTAAGGAAACACAAAAGATGTTCATTCAAGGAAACAGCATAAATGCCAGTGATTATGAGTTATGACATAGCAATCTCATCAGGTAATTAAATAGAATTGTTTTCCATGTCTCAAAAACTGTGTTTGCACCTTATAATCTACCTTCTCCCTCAGGGTCAGAAAGTTTACTGTATTTTTTTTTATCCTTTTCATTTTTTTCTTACTATCACCCCTCTTCAGAATTCTTTCCAAATTTTTAGACACTCTTGTTAATTATATGTTAGAGAATCACCCTTTAAATGTTGCTTTTCACGAATTTGAAGTAAAAGAAAATGACCTGTAGGACTTGTCCTACCAGGTATCATGACTTAAAGTAATTATGAAGTGTGATATAGTCACATGTATAGTAATAGAGCAGAGAGCAGAGCTCAGAGCTCAGAGCTCTGAGCTGATCCATATGCATGGACTTATAAAATAATGGATATAGCATGGCAGAACTCAAGTAAAAGGAGAGATTTTTGACTAGTCATACTAAAAAAAACAAATATTTGTTTCTTACGAAATACCATATACAATAATCAGTTCAGATTGATAAAAGAGGTTTTCAAAAGTTAGACTAAAATATAAAAATATATCTTTAAATCATGATATCTATATGATTAAAAGAAATTACACGTATATTTGTCTGCATGAAAATTAAAAACTTCTGTTAAAAGGAGAACCAAAAGATAAGTTCAGACTGGATAAGTCATTAACAAGACATGTTATTGATGAAAAAATTAACATCCGGTATGTATAAATAATTCCTAAAAATCAGTACGAAAAGTGCATAGAAAGAATCAGATAAAAATATGAGCAGATTTCTCTCAGAAAGAGAAATGAGAATGACTAGTAAATATAAGAATAGGTGATCAACCTTATTGGTAATTAGAGAAATGCAACATAAGACCAGAATAAGATACCATTTTACACTGCCAGATGCACAAATATTGATGTCAGAATAAATAAGTTCCTTGAACAGTTCCTAGAACATAGTGAAATTCGATTAGTAATTGTTGGGAGACTGAGTAAATAAATAGAACTCAAACAATTTGCTTGGGAGTGAAAATAACTAAACATTTAGGGAAACAATTTGGTATTATCTAGTAAAGTTGACTATCACATTCCCTTTGTCCTAAGACCCGGGGATCCCCTGCGTGTGTGAATGTGTGTTTGTGTGTGTGTGTGTGTGTGTGTGTGTGTGTATCCTGAATAAGTGCACCAGGTACATGTGTAAAAATACTACTGACATTGTAATAGCATTACAAACAAACTGGAAAAAAATTCAAATGTTCATTAATGTTCAAATGTTCATTAAATGTTCATTAATTTATTAAAAAATATAATTGTGAATTGAATAAAATATAAATAAAAAATAAATGCTATGCAGCAATCAAATAAATGATGTTTGTGTACTGTACCTATACAAACATGAAAGTATCTTTGAAAATAACAGAGTGAAAAAAGCAAGTTGCAGAAGTTCACATTTTGACTGATTTTATTATGCTACTACTCAAAATCATACAAAACAGACAAGAATTTTACAGCATATAGTACTATATAGTAATATACACATATATGGGAAGAAAAACTATTTGGGGAAAGCAATGAATGAATGGCGCACACAATTCATGATGCTGGTTTCTGAGTAGGGAAGGGATGTGATGAGATGGGAGGGAACATATAGATATTTTATCAATAATGGTAGATATCCAAACATGCATACTCAGTTTATTATGTCTCATAGTTGCATTTGATGCAGATATTCTTTAATGTGAATTAATTATAACAAAAGTATATAATATATAAAAAGCTTTTAGAACTGATATATTATTGTTATATGTTAAAAGAATGTTGAAATTTAATTATTTCCATTTTTTCTTAAAATAATGAATCCACAAATAAAACGTATTGATATTTATATGGAATTATGTATATATATTCAGAATGTATAAATTTGTTTAATTTATACACTTTCATGAGTTTCTGTTGGTCTTTGCCAAATCACTAATGTTTCTTATCAATGATTAATATTCATATGATTGAAAATGTTTCACAATACATCTACATTGTTCTGTGATAGTCAGGGATATGAAAATATAATAGCAATTGATATTTTTAAAAATAAGTCCTAAATTTGGTTTATATTAATCAGGTATGTAAGTTAGTAAACCCATATATATATATATATTTTTTTCTTTTTTAAGAAGGGTCAAATCACATGAATTGAAAACTTTATTTTGAAATTTTAGTAGTTTTTGCAAAATACACTCCAATATCATTTATTAATTCAACCAATGTGAAAAAACAGAAAGTGAAAAATAACACTAGAAAAATATTAGGTTGCACAAACCATTGAATGTAGGTTCATCTCATTAAACCATAACTTAACCTCCATGTACAATAATTTTATTGCTTTTTATATTTTACCCAATAACATCAATAATATTTGAAGATATAGATCATCAAGAGATTTACTAAAGTGATGTAAAGACCAGTCATTTTCATATGGACACCTTTTATGTCTCCTGAATGACCAGAAATATATTCTTTCAGTTTGAGCCTGAATACTTTTTAATTGCAGAAGACACACAAAATATCACCTAATGTTCCAGCATTTACATCAGTGACGTTTTCTGTTAATGCTGCATTTAGATATTGCTGTCAGAGACAGATTTCTCTAATATTAATTCACAATAATATCTAATTACTATTTTCAATACTGCCACCTTGAGACAAAAATACATACAAAAAGTAGGATAACCACAGATAATTTTTAATGTTGATGCTATTTCTATTTTTAAGTTTCCAGAATTTCAACATTCATGATAATGAATGTTCTAGTTGGTAAACCTAGAAAATTTTAAATTGAATAGCATGATTATGACAACTAGAATGATAAGTATAAATCTTATCCATGTAGAACATTATTTATTATTATTTTTATTTATTTATTTTTGAGAGAGAGACACACAGTGTGAGCACCAGAGGGGCAGAGGAGAGGGAGACACAGAATCTGAAGCAGGCTTCAGGCTCTGAGCTGTCAGTACAGAACCTGACCCGTGGCCTGAACTCATGAGCTGAACCATGAGATCATGACCTGAGCTTAAGCTGGATGCCTAACCGACTGAGCCACCCAAGCGACCCTAGAACATTATTTTTTAAAAGGGATAATACTTCCCTGCTGGGGTGTTTTAGAAATTTGTGAAGGAGAATATTGGGAGAGCCTATTTAGTTAGGTAGAGAGCCAAAAATACTCTCCATGGAAGAACATTTATATATTGTTCCTTATTTTGTATGACTTCTTAGTGTCCCATTGGACAAGTCTCGTATGTATAAAAAACATGTTTGTAACTTTTTTGGTCTACAACTAAACTCTGGTTTGTATTCAAACACAACGTATTTACAAACACATTTTTAAGGGAGAACTATTGTGTGAATCACAGATTGTACTTGGTATAATTCAGCACATCATCAAGAATTCTCCACTTCTTCTCATGCTCTAATAGCAATATTGTTGAGGGTATTTAAGCTGCCCAAACAACTTGTAGCAGTGTGTAAATTGTAGTCATTGTATTCATACATATACATGCAAATACCCAACTACTTAATTATATTTTCTACTGCAGTAAATACCTGAGCATTTACGTATTGATATGCATCTACTTTATACTACAGTCTGCATTACATTGATTATTGGGGGGGGGGGGAGGTGATATTTATGTGGTTGATTGTAATATCTATACATTTTATTTCATGGTATTAAAGAGAATATTCTTTTGAGTGATAAGGTTGACAACAATTGTATCGGAGGATATACTAGATGATGACGATCAATAGAAATATTACTTTATTTCTTCAATGCTTACTGTGTTCTAGGCTCCTAATAGATTTTGAGAAACTGACGAGCCAGCAATGTAAGCTTCAACAGACCAAATCCTATGTTGAGTCAACTGTTTAAAGTCCGTATCATAAGAAAGGCTTGTAGAGTACAGTTTATATAATATTGCTATTTTAAATCTATCCTATCGTTTATACTAAACATTTATGGAGATTCCAATTACATAATTGCAACAGTCAAAAACTTAAGTGTAAGGCATTGCTTGTTATTAAAAATAAAATATCAAATTCTGATGAAAGGCATATAGAGAAGCATAGATAACATGCCAAGGGGCATGGGAATGACTGCATTTCATTTATAAGGGAGGTGGCCTTAGTTCTGGTCCTTGCTACATGTTAGAATCACAGAAGGGGGATATGGGGATGCACTTTTGAGGTGGCAGGAATTATTGAACCTTCATGAAAGGTGTGTACATCAAAGAGGAAGCAGCCTGGTGTTGACCAAACTTATAGTGGTTAAGCTCTATGAAGTGAGGAGGACTGTAGTAGTGGAATGAAAAATATAAGCTACGAAGGAGTTAGAGCTGGGAAGAAAGGCATACATTCTTTAGAGGTGATTCTTAAGCTTGTGGTGAAGAGCAAGCCACAAGAAGGATACATTAGTTTTGATCTGTCTGGAATGTTGCAACATCAATATCGCTACTATATTTAACAAACTAAGGTAATTCTTGGCTTTCTTCCCTTCCAGGCTCCCAAACTCTATGGCCATACTTTCATGATTGCTATTATAAAATTTGCTTCAATTGATTCATATAAGTTCTTTTAAATGTGTACTTCTTAAGGATAAGTATGGTATGAATTATTTCACCAAATCTAACATATATCGAGTTGGTACTTACTAAATGCTTGAATAGTGAAACAAAGGCATTATTATAGGTAGTAATATTAAACATTAAATAGAACGCTGAGAATTTGTGATTATTTATTTTTCGTAGCCAGTGTGTTAAATTAGGACCATCTTATAATTTTTCTCAATTATTTAAGGAGTATATATTGTCGTTGTCCATTTTAACAGACTCAAAACTGCTCAAAACTGTTTGGTAGATGCTTTTAAATTACAATTCATTTCTATATACTAGCTGAGTAAATTAAGTTTTGGAACTTTGAGCATTTAGATATTAGATATAGATAGATCCAGACAGAGATAACAGAGAGAACCACTTGAGTATATGTATGAAAAACTTAATAGTGCCAATATGCATTTATTCTGGTGAGTTGAATTGATACAAAGAACAATTAATTTACTCAAACATTAATTTTTGCATTCATTTACTACATAGTAGTACATACGCCTTCCAGGAAACACTTATTTTCATCATCATGTTTTGTTAAAACAACTATAGCAAATGTTTTGGAACATTTAAAAAATAAACTATTTAAAGAACAGTTTGAAAATACTTATGCAAATTTTAAATATTCATAACCTTTGACTCAGTATTTTCACTTCTAGGAATTTATCCAACAGATACAATCACACATTGTTGATGGATGGATGGGTGGATGGATGGATAGATAGATAGATAGATAGAGAAAGGTAGACAGAGACATTAATGTAGCATGGCTTATAAGCATGAAAAAAAATGTGACCTAAGTGTTCTTTTATTTTAGACTGGTTGAATGATTTTTTGTACATGTAAATAATATAATAATATCTATTTAATAGATCTATATAACTCACTGTGGAAAGATATCTATTCTTATTATTTAATTAAAATATTACTCAAGTTGAAAACAGAATACAGAATACCACCTATTTAAAAAAAGAAAAGGCTGGGGCGCCTGGGTGGCGCAGTCGGTGAAGTGTCCGACTTCAGCCAGGTCACGATCTCGCGGTCCGGGAGTTCGAGCCCTGCGTCAGGCTCTGGGCTGATGGCTCAGAGCCTGGAGCCTGTTTCCGATTCTGTGTCTCCCTCTCTCTCTGCCCCTCCCCCATTCATGCTCTGTCTCTCTCTGTCCCAAAAATAAATAAACGTTGAAAAAAAAATTAAAAAAAAATAAGAAAAGGAAAGAAAAAGGGAAGAAAAGCATCTGGAAGGATATGTCAATGTACATTCACTATAATTTCTTCTAGGAAATAAAATGTGGTGATTTGGAAGAACAGGAATAGGGAAAAAAATAATATCCCTTATTATGGTTTAGTTCCTTATAATAAACATCTATTAATTTTATAATTAAAATATTAGACAGAGATTAAGACAGGGCAGATAGGCAAGAATTTGCCAAGCCTTTCCTAAATTATAGCATACTCAGAGCAAAACAAAAAAATGTATCTTTAGGAATCTGCTTTCTGTACTCAAGTTGTCAAAAGTGAATAATATTTGTAATTTCAAGTGACACAATATGGATAAGAAGCAGATGAAGTTAATGTAACATTTGAGTTTAGACAATGATTTCAAACTATCCTCCACTGGTCTGTTAAAAAAAAATAAAAGTACTAGGAATGAACAATGAAACTGTCTGATTTGAATGTCTCCTCATTCCTTTTTTCTCTGGCTAGTCTGTGATGGAGATGCCTAATGACTGGTGAAATACCCAGAAGGCAGGCTGCAGAGAATGGACGAAAAAGTAAAAGCTATAAGCCATTAGCACACTGGACAGTTGAGAGTTGATGATTCTTTGAATACGGGAAATGAAAGACAAATGCCAAAAATCACTATTTAATATATCACTGTTTTGTCCCAGCTGATCAGTTTTACGGGAGCTGATTCACTGTGGCCTATTAATATTTGTAGCATTCTAAACTATGATATTCAGGACCTCTAGCAAATTTTACATATATATCCTACATCATTAAAATTAATTTCTGTTCTAGAAGCTTGTAATGGAAGTTTTCTTCTCTCTTTCTCACTGCAAACATAAGAAATGCTTTACGGTTTTTCAGAGCTCTTAAAGTAAATTGTATCTGGGAAAAAATGCTGTTTGTAAATAGCTTAATAATTTATTCCTCTTAAAACAAATCTGCTCATTTTGTGAAAGAGATGCCCATGGCTTCACAGAAACCTACCTAAGCAACATTCGTAGCATAAAAGACACTCTGAAAACTTCCCCCAAATTATTTACCTGAAGGAACCCAGCCTGTGCCCAAAGATCATAACACCCAAACCTCCTCAGAGCTGCCTGCCCATCGCTCAATTATTCCTTAGAGGGATGGTAACTGCATCATAGATTACAGCTTAACTCTATTTTCCACAACATGATAGTTTGTAAAATTACAGTCTATGCTATAGCATTTCTGTTTGATTTATACCCAGCCTGAGGCATGAAATCTGCTTCCTTCCAGGAGGAAATTATGCTTTCTTGAAAGGAGAGAGTAGACGACAACCATAAAATAACTCAGATTCCCTCCCCCTCCTCTAGTTACCTATGTTCCTTATTTCTCAAAAAATAAAAATAAAAAATAAATAATTAGGAGATTACTAATGTTTCTGATTTGGATAAATGGGAAAGGTTTAGTCTTTCTCTTTGATTCGTTCTATGCAAATGCTTCTGCACTTTATACTGTAGCCACTGTTTGTCCAGAAATTTGGTTAAATTTAAGGCTAGAGGGGATAATTAATAAATTCCAACTTTGTTATTTAGCCCATTTTATGACATTGCTTTTTTGATGAAACACTTAATCATATATTTTTTTGATGTGTGCAACTTAGTGAATAACGATGTTTAAAACTGACCTTGGCAGATCACAGGTTAATTCAATTTCCATTTACTCATGTGTAAGAAATATTCCCATTGAAACAAAATGAGAAGGATGAGGAAGAGCTATTTTAAAAACTACATCTATACATGTTATGGGAACACAAGTGAAACATTTCCTTCAACCATTCAAAGAAAAATTATATATTTGGATACTAGAGCATTAGGAAAGTGGCAATGAAAAATGGTATAAATTAGATACGACCTGAGAGTACAGGTTATCTTATTTTTAACAGTCGATTCAGCTTTGCTGTGATGATATAATGAAATAGTGAGATCTTCTAAATACTCTTATTTGTTGTTAAAAGTCTAAATGTAGTGCAGTAAAATGCAGTGCATGGAAGAGAATACGATATTTTACTATTTCAAGCCAGCCAAAAGCACATACTTCTTTTCCTCCAGATTCCTGTTCTATATAAGCACTGTTTTAAATAGGAATATAAGATTTTTATGTGAATTACATCAATACAGTGGTAGTTACCCCTCAAGTTGTTGAGAAGCTATAATTTTAATTTTTTTATTTTATTTTATTTTTTAAAAAATTTTTTTTTTCAACGTTTATTTATTTTTTTTTTTTGGGACAGAGAGAGACAGAGCATGAACGGGCGAGGGTCAGAGAGAGAGAGGGAGACACAGAATGGAAACAGGCTCCAGGCTCTGAGCTATCAGCCCAGAGCCCGACACGGGGCTCGAACTCACGGACCGCGAGATCGTGACCTGGCTGATGTCGGACGCTTAACCGACTGTGCCACCCAGGCGCCCCAACTATAATTTTAATTTTTGCATCTTCTAGTTTGGACTATGAAGCCTAGAGGGGTGGCAACAGATACAAGCAATAAGGTAACAGGCTCCCATTCAAGTAGATGGTTTGAGACCCTGATGGTGGTCATGATGGTTCTTTCAATGGAAAGACTATCCTCTCTTAGAACCCAAGCTATGTAGCCACACCTGTCACACAGGAACTCCTGGTTACATATTATCACCATAAGGGCAAAACAAATCTAACTGGTACAGTCCAAAGAAGTCAGTTAGCCTCCTGAAAGTTTTTCCTACCCATTGCTACAACCAAAATTTCATCAAATTTTCGGATGAATTGGATAGACATTTTTGTATCTTGTAAGCTAGGCCTCTAGTGAATGCTGCACAAACATCCTGATTGGAAAGGAATTTGCTAAATTGAATAGAAATTGCATTGACACATACCACTGAGAATTGGATAATGTGTGGATAATGTGTGGTCTGGGCTTATATTGTAAGAAGCAAGAAATATGTTGCAGATTTGGAATTATTGTAAGATGCAGAAGACCTGCAGTGAATGTTATGAAGATACTGTTTTAATGAAGCCTTTACTTTTTGAAGTCAATCAGATTGTAATCTTTCTCCTTCTTCTTCTTCTTCTTCTTCTTCTTCTTCTTCTTCCTCTTTTTCTTCTCCTTCCCCTTCCCTTTCTCCATCTCCTTCACCTTCTCCTTTTCCTTCTTCAAAAAAGAGATTGTGTTGAGCAGGAGAACCTTGGAAGACCCATTTTGTTTCCTCAAGAAAATATATCTCAGGTTTGTTATTTTATAGTTTTAAGGTAGAAATTGTACTATCCTTTACATCCTAGAAAGCAAGATGGGTAAGTCTAAGGTGGCATGAGAATCTTATCTTCAGTACCAAGACTTGTTTTATGCTTGAATTTAACATTTCTTATTTCCTTCCAAAGAAAATGACTCACATCTATGAGAAAAGGAGAAAGTGGAGAAATTTTTTAAAAATGGTGTGATTTAAAAAATTGCATTTAGAACAATATTGATAAAATACTTACAAATAATTGATAGATTTTCATTGTTGGGGAAAATAAAATATAAACATTCTATTTCTCATATTTGCATACTTTTAAAATCAACATCGAACAAAAGACACATAAAGGACGAATATTTCTGTTTGGAATATCTACTATGTTAATACATATTGGTAGATGACTTTGTTAGCCGATATTGCGATCGTATTTCGGCACAGGCAGTGACGTATTTCAGTCAGTTATATTTCAAGCATTCTAGGGCAAATAGAATAAAAATATGAACAATCAAAGGAGTTTTATGACAATAACCAATAACCTAAGTAACCTGATCTGAAATTCCAACTTAAAAATCTGTTAGCATATTTACAAAATACGCAAACAGCCAAAAGAATTATTGAAATAATCTTTTACTTGGAGACATGCCATATTCCAAGCACCTGGGTGATATGACTAGTAGTGGAGATATTGAATTAAGTTGTTGAAGAGGCTAAATATTTTCATCAATATGACACTTTATTAGGCATTCAGTCTTTACAAAACAAATATTGAATCATCACTGGGGCCCAGATTTACCTGTGGAATGCTGCGGCAATCTCTTCCTTTCAATTATTCTTTTTAAATTATACATTTCAATGAAGTTGGTAGAAACAGTGGGACGCCTACACCTGGTTTCACAAATCTGTTCACCCTTGATGGGGCTTGTGAATTGTGTGGAAATGTTTTGCTATTGTAAAACCAGGTGGTGCAATTAAATGAATAAATTGATGCAAACCAGAGGGTTTTTTTCTGATGCTATGATTTTTAAAGCAAAGTTGGAATTATAATCTTATAAGCTATAAAATCTGGGCACAGAGCTGCTAATGTATTTCAATGTGATTTCAGGAAGAACAGATTTTTTTTTCTGAAGATACACCATGGGTGGTAGCATTTTTCTCCAAGAAAAGAAGAGGAAAACACTAGAGAAAACTATCTTAGAAACTTAAAAACAATTACATATTTAGGTTAGCAAATTTTTCATAAAATAGTCGTAGTTACTGAAGTCGAAGAAAGTAGATTTTGTTTTGTGTCTGCTGTAGTTGTTGAAAAGATCAATGCTTCATGGGCTAATGGGCACTGCTTGTACTGGCAAAAGCCCTTAACTCACCATGAGGAAGAACCTATTAAATTCTTCACAGTGTAGATGATTAATATTTTATCAATTGATATTTTCTAAAAATAAATCTCAACATTGATATTTTTTTTAATTTTGCATACTATAATTTTAAATATGGCTCTTTAGTGAAAAAACTAACACAAAATAAATTTTATTTAAGGATGGCAAAATATCGTTAGATATTTTTAAGGTGGAGGAAGTGTTCTAATAAAATATTTACAAACCAAGTTAATCCCTGCACTAAACATAGAATATTGCACATGCTTAGAAACTAGTAATTGACAGAGATGTGGGAAGAGAGACAACTCCCTCTTCTATTAAAACGTACAAGAATGCATTTTCAAAAAGTGTTTAAAAACAGACATTTTGATGGCCTCAAATGGCTGTTACCCAATAGACCTCATGAAGAGAATGAAGCCCACAGAAATGCAATCATTGTACTTGCAATTAACAAGAGTTCTGCAAGAAGGGCAAGTCAGAAAGGGACTTTTTCCATAACAGGACTGGAATAGACCCCTTACAGTAGCTTCTTGCATAATGAATAAGATATATGGCTAAATATGAATATGAATGTAGATTTAAACTGCAGCACCTGTCTTTTCTACCGCTACCAATCCTCCCCCAAGATATTTTAATCTGGAGCTAGATGCCAGCAATTATGTGCCCTATCTCTGTGAGATTGTGATAAATGAAAAAGAGGATGACTGAGGGAAGAAAAAAGGGACCTCAAGCAAAACTATATCTATATATACATATGAGAAGTTATGAGAAAAATTATAAAAACCAAATTATCTAAGGAAGTCAGGTTACTATAGCAATGTATTCAACACTAGGCTGCTTATAAGCTTATCTAATGAGCAAGTATCTACTGTGATAAAAATGTGACACTGATAAGCTATGGAAGAAAGCACGGCTTAAATGCTCTGTACATTGGATAAGCAAACTCTGGTAAACAACTTGTAGGTAGGCAATATTTCATTGTATCATCTACCAAATATAGACAACACTAAAACTGCTTCTTCAATTTAAAACAAAATTCTAAACACGTAATATTACATTTGTTTTAGGGATTATTTCTTATCTGAAAAACAAGACCACTCTATCTGAAAGCTCTTCGGGCATCAATTTCATAGTTAACATTCTCTCTGATGATGTCACTAAGGATGTTACTCACAATGAATATTCTTGCCTAGCTAATCCCAGCCATCAGTGAACCATCATGTCTCTATGTCCATCGTACTATCTTGGTTATGGTGGATGGCTTCCACAACGTCCAACACACCACTGGTTCACTGGGCACTCTTTTCCAGCTAGGTTCAAAAGTGACATTGCCAGAACGTTATTTCTCCAGAGTAGAGCTTGTTTAAACTTGAAGTTAAAGTTCTCTTGATACATAATCATGAGCAGCACTGTCTTTGACATTCCTAATGTGTGATAACATTTTTTTTTTGAGCATACCTGTCAGGACAGTACCTGGCACGTCTACTCTTTCCCCTGTTCACTTTCATTGTCATGACAATCACCTACTTTCTCTCTTGCAATGCCATCCTCCAGAAGTGCTTTGCCACATTTTTCAGGCAGCCTTGTATGGTAATATAATGCTTTCCTGGTTTTGAATTATTGCACTTGGTTTAAAATTCAGACATGATAATATTTGTTTTTAGGTGATTTGAAACAGGCTGGTTGGGATTATCATCATGCAGGACAATCCTGGCATGAGCAAAGGACAAGATGTCTTTACTTCTATTTTTGATTTTATTTTCTTGCCTCTGGTTTTCTTTTCAGCAAAAGAGAAATTTACACTCTCTGTATTTTAGCATCATTGATTCCTCCTCAATTTCTTGTTTAACTCTCTCTGCTATTCAGCTAATTCTCTTAGTTTCCTTACCTGGCATTGTATTCAGACGCATTGATACAAGTTGTGTTGATTTTCCCTGACTTGTAACTCTGAATCCAACATTTCTCCCATAGGATCCTCTAGATAACGTTCCTCAAAATCTGTCAAATAATTAAACCATTCATCTCCTTCAACAACATAGTTCGGTTGCAACAGTGAGTCATGACATGGGGTACTTGAATTTGTCATTGTTGCTCTGTTCTTTGTTAACACCAGGAAGATGGAAAGAACAGATTCTAGGCTTGCTCTTCTGCTGTCACTCTTTTGCACATGGCAGATGCCATGTTTTCCTTTGTCTGCCCCCTTTTCAGAGCATTGCCCATGTAACTACCTCTCAGAGGTAGGATCTGCAAAATTCAGCTGAGATTACAGTTTAATAGCACTTCCATTATTTTCTGTTAATTGCTCATAATGTCCATGCAATACTGTCAAACAGCCAATGTTGCAGATTCTTTCCTCCATATAGGTCATTTCAGTGAATCTTAATATGTATAACAGGTAAATTCCTTCTGATGGAAAGAGTTAACTTTTATTGGGCATTATCTATGAATGGCCATTAACTCCTCTTGCCAACAGTAGATTTTCTGTTACTACAGCCCTGATATTTGGATGAACCTATCTCTGCAATGTCTTGTTCCTCCTACTCTCCTGCTCTGTGACAGTTCTGCTCTTTTCCCATGGTCTGTTTGGCCTATTCACACCAGGTGACCTAAGGGAGACCCTCTCAGGGCCAGGCAAAAATGAGGCACAGCCAGTAGCCACATACCTCCCACCCCAGGCCTGAGAGTTCTGGAGCTGCTGTGGCCACATCTGTAAGCCAGGTGTATTCTCAATTAGGTATTATTTTTAATTATATTAGCCATGATAATTGACCTATCATAGCAGTAATCTCACCTTTTTTATTTCTTTATGTCTGAAATAGGATTTTCTCAAAATAAAATATCACAATTACTTTTTAAAAAAAACATTCATCAATTCTGATAGAAATCCCCATTTTACGTATGAATTAATTGCACAAAATAGTTCACTACCATTAGTGCAGAGTATTTCAGACAGAGTCCATATTTCAGACATCTCCTCCTATTATACAACTTTAAAAATCTATTCTCACTTAGTTAATTCATTAAGAATCTGTCATGCTGGGGCGCCTGGGTGGCTCAGTTGGTTAAGCACCCGACTTCGGCTCAGGTCATGATCTCACACTCCCTGAGTTCGAGCCACATGTCAGGCTCTGTGCTGACAGCTCAGAGCCTGGAGCCTGCTTCAGATTCTGTGTCTCCCTCTCTCTGACCCTCCCCTGTAAATGGTCTGTCTCTCTCTGTCTCAAAACTAAATACACATTAAAAAAAAAAAAGAATTTGGGCGCCTGGGTGGCGCAGTCGGTTAAGCGTCCGACATCAGCCAGGTCATGATCTCGCGGTCCGTGAGTTCGAGCCCCGCGTCAGGCTCTGGGCTGATGGCTCAGAGCCTGGAGCCTGTTTCCAATTCTGTGTCTCCCTCTCTCTCTGCCCCTCCCCCATTCATGCTCTGTCTCTCTCTGTCCCAAAAATAAATAAAAAACGTTGAAAAAAAAAACTTAAAAAAAAAAAAAGAATTTATCATGCCTACTATGTACCAGGCATGTGTTAGCAGCATGAGATAAAGCACAAAACAAAATATCCAAAGTTATTGTCCTCTAGGAAAGTTCCTAGAGGGAACTTTCCTCTTCCTAGAGGGAGACAGAAAATAAGAAATCAGTAAGTAAAATGTGAACTCTATCACTACCAAGAATTGTGAAGTGTATGAGGTTTTATTCAACTTGTAAGCTAATAAATTACTCTGCCGCAGTTTTACGGATGTTGCTGGAAAACAGGAGACTCCTGGGTCAGAGGCCAAAGGAGTTTATTACCCAGGCACTAATAACATCAGGGTCTCATTTTCTTTTGCTGGTTCTCTGAGCCCCATTTACATGGAAAGAAATGAAGGCAGGTGGCAACAACACACACAAAGTGTTGCATTACCAGAAAGGAACCCTTAGCTTTGGGAATCGGAATCTTTTATAATGAGCAGTAAGCACGCCTGACTTTGCTCCAGAGGGAAACACTACCTCTATCTTCCAAGATTGAAACGTAAGCATCTTTGAAAAGGTGGTGCAGAGCAAAAACAGGAAGTTTTTCTGCTTTCAAGATGTGCAGAAACACAATGGACAGATTCATGGATAATTGTCATATAACTACCAGATGCTGGTAAATGTTATAAAGAAAAAATTTAAGCAATAAGTGTAGTGGTAAGGAGGATATTTGCAATTTTAGAAAGTGTAGTGAGGGACGGCCTCACTGAAAAAATATTTCAGTTGAAGCTTGAAGAGGTTGAGGGGTGAAGGAAACAGAAACTATAGTTTTAATAAATTATGGTATAAACGTAAATCCATATGGAGCTAATGAATTCTATTATTTTAGAAATACTAATATGGAAAACTGGTGCCAGATGTGAATAGATACAATATAGAACTGTTAAAAGATAGGAGTGCCTGGGTGGCTCTGTCACTTGAGCGTCTGACTTTGGCTCAGGTCATGTCTCACGGTTTGTTGAGTTCAAGCCCTTCATTGGGCTCTCTGCTGTCAGTGCAGAACCTGCTTCAGATCCTCTGTCCCTGTCTCCCTGCCCCTCAATTGTTAAAAGAAAACAGGTCTTTTTTTTCAAGTTGAAAGTTTATACCTTTTTACTAACTTCTCCCTATTTCTTCTACCATGTATCTCCTCACAACCACTTTTCTACTCTGTTTCTATGAGTTTGACTTTCTAAATGTTTATTTATTTATTTATTTTTAGCTTACACATATAGTGATACTACACAGCATTTGTCTTTTTTTTTTTTTTTTTTTTTGGGTCTGGCTTATTTTACTTAGCATTATGCCCTTAGGTTCATCCATGTCAGCCTAAATGTCAGACTTTCTTCTTTTTTCATGGAAGAATAATATTCCATTGTGTATTTTTACTACACCTTTATCCATTCATCTGCTGAGAAACACTTAGATTGCCTCCATATCTTGGCTATTGTGAATAATGTTGCAATGAACATGGGAGTGCACATATCTGACATCCTATTTTCATTTCCTTTAGATAAATACAAAGAAGTGTAATTGCTAGACCATATGGTTGTCTTATTTTTTAAGATACCTCCATACTGTTTTCCATGTTGGCTACACCAGTTTTCATTCCCATCAACAGTTCTCTTTTCTCAACATTCTCACCAACACTTAGTCTCTAGTCTTGATGAAATGATTCTGAAAGGTGTGAATTGCTACATCATTGTGGTTTTGCTTTGCATGTCTCTGATGGTCAGTGATGTCGATGATCTTTTTGGGTACCTATTGACCATCTGCATATAATCTTTGGAAAAATGTCTATTTAGTTCTTCCATCCATTTTTTAAATCAAATTGTTTGTATTTTGTTGTCAATTGCATGGGTTATCTATTTTTTGGATGTTAATCTTTTATTGCATATATGGCTTATAACTATTTTCTCCCATTCTGCAGGTTGCCTTTTTATTTTGTTGCTGATTTCCTTTGTTGTGCAGAAAATTTTTAGTTTGATGTAGTCCCACTTGTGTATTTTTGCTTCTGTTCCTTTTTTGGCGGGGGGGTGTCAAATCCAAAAAAAAAAAACATTGTCAAGATTGATGCTAAGAAGTCTATGTTTACTTCTAGAAGTTTTATGGTTTAAGGTCTTAGAGTCAAGAATTTTTCATTTTTAACTGAAGTGTAGTTGATGATTACATGAAAGTCTCTAATCCATTTTGAGTTGATTTTTATAAAGTTGTATTTTGTAATTAGAAATTTTACTTTTTTTTGGGCACCTGGGCTGCTTAGTTGGTTAAGCATGGGACTCTTGATATTGGCTCAGGTCATGGTCTCACGGTAGTGAGCTTGAGACCTGTGTGGGGCTCCACACTGAGCATGGAGGCTGCTTGGAATTATTCCTCTCCCCCCTCAGTCTGCCTCTCCCCCACTTCTCTCTCTCTCTCTCCCTCCCTCTCTTTCTCTCTTTCTTTCTCAATAAATAAACTTTAAAAGAAAGAAAAAAGAAAAAAAATGTACATTTTTAAGGTTGTATTTTGTAAATAGAAAAGAAGGTCACTTTACTCCTCAAGCTAATTTTTGGAGTAATAAACCCTCGTTACAATTTTTGGAAAGCAAACTTTGGTATTAAAATTGAAGTTTAATATGCTAACAGTAGCATTGTACTTCCCCAATTTGGGTTTAAATTTTGGAATATCTTCAATGAGAAAGATGTAATATAGAAATGGAGAATCAATGGTAGAAACTAATAAAGGCAATTTTAATCAATATTTTTTCCAAGAACTTTAACTAAAACAATTTAAAACAAAAAATTCACTGAAAATAAATAAATCTGCTTAATAAGCACAGGTAAATAAATTTTGGGGATAAGAACAAATGTATAGTCAGTGAAAGATTCATAACTTAAAAGACTTTTTAAACTTGTAATAATAATAGAAGAATTTAAAGATAACAGAGGTTTTAACTCAGGAAGTATAATTAGAAAAATAATATTAAATTAAAACATAAATTAATTATATCATAAAAAACATAACTGATTCTTTTAAGTAGTATTAGGTTATAATACAAGTTATGCACACACACACATACACATACACACAAACCCCAAATATCAATTTGAGAAATTAGAGTAAAATAAAAGCTCCCAAATAAAAAATTAGCAATTAAAGTTCATAAATATTTTCAAGGACCAATGACCACATCTGAGTAGTGTCCATTCTAGGGATACAAAAGTACCTTAACATAAAAAATCTCAGGCCATATTTAGCTATATTAAAAAAGGGAAACATCTCTAAGATTATTTCAATATTTGCTTAAACATAATTTGATCAAATTTAATAGTGCATGATAAAACTAGTAATAGACCTGAAATTACTTATTTGGTGGAAAATGTTGGCCTAATTTCTATGAATCTATTCACAGTCTTTATGCATCTTTCTTGGTTTGGATATTCATACTTTTGGTGCAGAGATATTAATGTGTTGATTATTGGATGCTACCTTGAACCCCACTAATATAATATTATATATGTACTGTATTAATTTTCTAAAATATGAACATTCTTGGGGTGCCTTGGTGGCTCTATAGGCTGAGCATCTGACTTTGGCTCAGGTCATGATCTCCTGGCTGATGAGTTCAAGGTCTGCATCAGGCTTGCTGCTGTCAGTGCAGAGCCCATTTCAGATCCTCTGTCTCCCTCTCTCTCTGCCCTTTCCCTGCTCATGCTCACTCTCTCTCTCTCAAAAATAAACGTAAATAATAATAATAATAATAAAATATGAACATCTTAAATCTTAATATACATCTTGACCAAGGGAGGCTCGTCTTATATTGATGGTGAATTTGTGTGTGTGTGTGTGTGTGTGTGTGTGTGTGTGTTGCATCATAATATTCATTAAAAAGAACAAAGAAAAGCAATGAATATTCAGTCAATTAATATAGCTAAGGAAACTGAAGGAATAAAAGAGAAGTTAAATTAATCTAACTATTCCATAATTGCTGATAAAAATAATAAATAATATTAGTATTTTACTTTCTGTATTCAAGGGCAGTACTGCATATATCATATTTTATCTTCTTTTATTTTATGTCTTCCCCCTTTCTATCATTATAGATAAAATCCCCACCTCAGAAAGTATGCAGGACCTATTGCCCTCATCCATGGCCCTTAGTTTTCTATAATATGACACTGATCTTTGCTTCTATTACCCCTAGAAGAAACTGGGCATCTAAAATCCAGCTACAGTGGAGAAGGTAGTGAGGTGAAGACACAAGGTAGACACTGGAGAAAGGAAAGA
Organism: Prionailurus viverrinus; assembly: GCF_022837055.1. NCBI lineage: Eukaryota > Metazoa > Chordata > Mammalia > Carnivora > Felidae > Prionailurus > Prionailurus viverrinus. The sequence goes on from NC_062565.1 coordinate 104,097,602, forward strand.
AAGATTTTTCCCTTATTCTGGATTCTGCAGATGTACATGATCTTCTATTAATAATTAGATAGATGATAGATGATAGATAGATAGATGATAGATAGATAGATAGATAGACAGAATGGGCTGAATATTTTGTTCCTTCAAAAGCTTATACATGTAAATTAGAATATTTGGGGTGAGGGGCTATTATCTATGTATTTGTATTTGCAACTGAACTAAAGACAAAGCTTCATCTCTCTTGGAAAATTTCTGATAGATAATCAGGGACTATCAAAATGATAGCTTCAGTGACAAGGGGAGGTCAAAGAATTAAATATTCAATGAAATAGGAACTCTTAACTCTTTTTTTCCTAAAATTATTCAACAATATTCCACGTTTCCAGCTTCATAAGGTAGGTTTTCCTTTAGAAGGTATAATTCCAGTCATTTTATGCAACTGTTCAATTAATCAAGTAATTTGACTATATATGTATAAATGTGCTGTACATGTGCTAGTTTTGTGCCAAAACTGATACAGCATATAATTAATTAATTCATTAATCTTGATTTCAGGGAAGCTACCATTTCAAGTAGTATAATGTTCTTCTAAACTTTAGAAGCATATATTGCCAAGGACTGCAAAATGCTGAAAAATAATTAAAACATAATTATTAAACAATAATGGTGCCATTTATTAAGGCCATAATTTAATAACAACTAAGATATTTCAGAAAAACCAGGAAAAGGAAACCTCATCCCCTACCAATTTATATTTAATTAACTATTTATGTAAGATTTAGCTTGAGACAAAGAATAGTTAACTAGCACGATCAAAGCAAATTATCAATAAAAAGAGCTACTGTTGCAATTTTTACCAATTTCATCATATGCCCAGGAGATCCATGCTTTTAAAGCTCATGGAAAAGACACTTTTCTCATAGGAAAAATTCAGTGTTCCTTTGTCTTCTTGTGAGTTAAACACATTTATCAACTTGAAACTTTCTTATTTTTTTTCCTTTGATAGGTATTGATTAGTATTTATGAAGCATAGATATGAAAATATTAGTGGAGCATTTAAGTTCCCTGAGAGGGTAATGTTTCGTATCTAAAATATGGAGGGGGCCTGGGTGGCTCAGTCGTTAAGCGTCCAACTTCAGCTCAGGTCACGATTTCGCGGTCCGTGAGTTCCAGCCCCGCGTAGGGCTCTGGGCTGATGGCTCAGAGCCTGGAGCCTGCTTCCGATTCTGTGTTTCCCTCTCTCTCTGCCCCTCCCCCGTTCATGCTGTGTCTCTCTCTGTTTCAAAAATAAATAAACGTTAAAAAAATTTTAATAAAAAAAATAAAATTTGGAGACATTGGAGTAAGATTTCACAGAAAAAAACAAGAATTTTACTACGACAGATATTCTTGCTGAGTTTTGTTTTGTTTTTCATTAAAAAATAGTCAACATCAGTTTAACAGGCTTGGCTTCTGGTATAAAAATAATATGATCCAACAGATAATTTTGGTGGGTCAGAAGTCATGAGACTCTTGTAATATTTGTTCTTTAAGACCCTAATATACATACTTATCTCAATTTTGTAAATTATCAATTAAAATCTATGTACGACAGAAATCTTCAAATAAGGTAACTTTAAAGATATTTGTTTATACAGTTATCCACTGGAGGCATTCTAGTTATAGATGAGACAGTTTTTTTTTAAATGAACTCATTTCATAATCCATTTGTTTGAAAAGAAATGTATAAGAAATATCCACAAATACTATCTGTGTGTCTACATTGTTTCTGTAGCGGAGACAACAACAGAGCAAATGTCAAGTTGGTTTTTCCATGGTAGATTTTGTGATTTAAAGATTTTTTTTTCAATGTTTATTTATTTTTGGGACAGAGAGAGACAGAGCATGAACGGGGGAGGGGCAGAGAGAGAGGGAGACAGAGAATCGGAAACAGGCTCCAGGCTCAGAGCCATCAACCCAGAGCCTGACGGGGGCTCGAACTCACGGACCGCGAGATCGTGACCTGGCTGAAGTCGGACGCTTAACCGACTGCGTCACCCAGGCGCCCCTGTGATTTAAAAAGAAACACAAAAGCAATAACCTTGCAGTGGTCAGCAAGTGCCGACCAGTCACAGAAATACTGTAATACTTATAATCATTAACATTTGTCTCATCAAGCAAAATAAATCAGTTGAACCAATAATTCGTTAGAGGCAACGTATAATGATCTGGCCTCAGGAATTTGGGAGCCAACAGAAAGCCTACTGTTTTTGTTATTCTTTTGGTGGTGAAAAATTCAAAAACGGAAAGCTTTACATCTGATATGCAGTAGGGAATGAGTCGTGATTCTTCTAGGCCACAGAGAGTTTTCTGTGGCTGTGCACATCCTTGAGATTTGGATGAACTAAGATTTTAATCACCTTTCTGCTAACATTTCTAAAAAGAAAAAGAAGAAGTAGACTAAAGTAAAAGCAGCTGGCTCTAGGAAGAATCATTAATAGTCACGGTAGTCCATATACTTAAAGAGAACACCCTTATCCTGAGGGTGTTTTGCCCTGGAACCAAGGTTTAGAGATTGAGTTGTGCCAGTGAACTCAGTGAACAATATACAGAACTGTGTGTGTGTGTGTGTGTGTGTGTGTGTGTGTGTGTGTGAAGAACTGTGTTAATAAAGAAATAAGAAATGATTGGGATGCCTGGGTGGCTCATTCAGATAAGTGTCTGACTTCGGCACAGGCCACGATCTCATGGTTCGTGAGTTCGAGCCCCGCATCAGGCTCTGTGCTGACAGCTCAGAGCCTGGAGCCTGCTTCAGATTCTGTGTCTCCCTCTCTCTCTGTCCCTCCCCCAGCCTCTCTCTCTCTCTCTCTCTCAAAAATAAGTAAACATTAAAAAAGAAAAAAGAAAGAAGGAATGATGATTAGAACTTAATCTCTGGAGCCACAATCTGTGCTCTGAAGCATACTCCACCACCAGTACCTGTGTGACACCACTTTTAGTTGGAATGGCAGAAATGGGGCTGTTGTAAAAACGAAAAAAAATTATATATTTAAGATGGAACAGTCCTTGGCATACAGTAAGTACAGTTTTAACTACGTGTAGAATAAGAAATATTCTTTCCCCCTGCTTTTATTCTTTTGGTTAAATCAGTAGCAACTCAGATAAGAATAATCCCAAATAAGAACCCAGCAACTTTTGGATTCTATAGATTGACTATCTCTATCTCATTCTCTTTGCAGTTAGATAAGTTTTATTTAGACATCTTATTCACAAATGAGTCTCTACACTGCTACAAAAGCAGTCTTTCTTGAGTTTTGTGGGGAATATCATGCATCCTTTACTCAAACATGTCTTTTACAAACACATCACCACAGACTTTGAGGCTGGCCTCCAAGAGTGAGCCTTCAAATATTTTTGGGACATAAAGTTTGAATAATAATATACAAATGCAAATACATATACATATTTTGGAAAAGCAAACTATCACATGTAAAATAAATCCTTTAAAAAAAACTGGATGATGTTACTACATGCTGCTAAATTGAGGGACCTGACAGCATTTGTGATAAAGACTTGGGTAATCACAAATCTTGCAGAGGGGTGCCTGCGGGGGGGCTCAGCCAGTTAAGCATGTGACTTCAGCTCCGGTCGTGATCTCACAGTTCATGAGTTTGACTTCCATTTCCTGCTCTGCACTGATAGCTCGAGGCTTGGAGCCTGCTTCAGATTCTCTGTCTCCCTCTCTCTCTCTCAGTCCCTTCCCCACTTGTTCTTTCTCTCTCTCTCTGTCAAAAATAAATAAATAAACATTTTAAAAAAGAAATTAGGTAGAGAAAACCTCAAAACAGCTTCCTCCACTGCAACTCTGTCACCGACTGCACCCACCTACGAGATGGTTTCTGCCTTCACCTCGGGGGCTTCTGAAGACTTATCTGAAGGTCAATTGTAGAAGAATGGCTACACTGTTTTTAATCATATATACTGAACATATTTAAAACATTTAATTATTGGGGCGCCTGGGTGGCGCAGTCGGTTAAGCCTCCGACTTCAGCCAGGTCACGATCTCGCGGTCCGTGAGTTCGAGCCCCGTGTCGGGCTGTGGGCTGATGGCTCAGAGCCTGGAGCCTGTTTCCGATTCTGTGTCTCCCTCTCTCGCTGCCCCTCCCCCGTTCATGCTCTGTCTCTCTCTGTCCCACAAATAAATAAACGTTGAAAAAAAAAATTAAAAAAAAAATAAAACATTTAATTATTATAAATGGCCATTTGTCTAACAACTTCATGCACAATGTATGCATGTTCCTTAAAATGCTGTTTCTTAAACTATCTGTGGATTAGGACCTGTTTTTAAAATTCCCAATCAAGCACACCTTGGCATCTTTGTAAAAGGGAATAAATATTAATGACTAGAAAAAATGAATTAAAAAAATAAGAGATTCACCAAAGAGGACATATGATATTATTCCATTTATATAAAATGTCCAGAATAAATATAGAGAGACAAAAAGTAGATTAATGGTTTACTTATGACTGGAGGGAACATGGGCAGGAGCTGCTAACAAATACCAGGTTTCCTTACAGAGTGAAGAAAATATTCCAAAATTAGATTATAGTGAATGTTGCAGAACTCTGTAACTACATTTCAAATAAATTTGTCTGTAATAGTTATATCTGAATAAACCTTTTTTTTTAAAAAAAGTACAGATACATAAATACAAGGCAACATTTTTATTATTAAACTCAAAAGACAGAAGATTACATTGCAAGATATGTAATTAGAACTAACATGACACGTGAAAAAGAAGAATGATGGTAACTGTGTAGGGCACTGAGCTAGGCATCTTGGAGGTTATTGAGCGAGAAATTAAGCATAGATTGTAATACTGACTTTCATTTTTTAATTCACTCAACAAATTATTGAGAGCTATCTACGTGAAAGATTCTGAGAATACAACAGGGAATAAATTTAAACATTCTCCGAAGTGGAAAAAGAGATTACACTGTATTTTCACACATAAACACTGCATACACTTGCGGGGTGGCATTTACTATGAAAGAAAATCACAGGTAGTTAGGAAAGCATAAGTAAGAAGAAATAATTTAGGTTGGAAGGATCACACTGGTGGGGGAGAAGGGCAATTGGAAGCTTTTATCTATCAGTAAAAGTTAATCTGATGAAGATAGAGAGTCTAACAGAAGCATTGGCCTTGGGTAAATACTTTGAGATGGAAAAAAGCATCACCTATGCAAAGAACTAAGCCAGTCCCACCATGCTAATATGTAGCGAATGAGGAGGAGAGATTGTGGGGAAAGCCAGAATGGTTAGAAAGAAACAACTTATTTTTGAATTTTATCCTGAGTGCAATTGTAGTATTTGAAGAGTTCATTTTGTTCCATTTTATAGTGTAAAAGATCACGGGTTGATATCTTGATAATGGACTGGTAAAGAAAGTAAGATATATCTAAAATGTTCTTACAAAATTTGCCCCTCCCACTCTGCAAAAATAAATAAATAAACAAACAAACAAACAAATAAATAAGTAAATAATAATTCAGGAGTATTCATCTCCTTAAAATGAATCTATAGCCAATCTATATCTTACCCTATCACATCTTCTATTAAACACAATATTTTATGTCATACATATACACACACATACATGTATGTATACATACACATATACATATACTAATGTATATACATATATACACACATATATATGTATATGTGTATACATGCATACATGGGTGTATGTGTGTTTAGATTATGTGTATATGTGGGTGCATATATGTGTATACATGTGTGTAAGTATATTTACCATAGCAGGTTGAACACATTCTTTTTACTTTCTTTCTTCATGCTTGCACTAAGCTTAAATCTACTGAATGCCTTATTGAGGTTATCCACAGACTGATTTATTTTTATTGATTTATTTTTTTAACGAATGTTATAAAAGCAAACCAAGTTTATTTGAACAATATAACTGGAGAGAAATTGTAAGTGAATATATACTGTAACCAGAGGAGAAATATTCTATGTCAAATTTTAAAACAGAATGGCAGAATAAGCTGAAAAAAGTTTATTTGTAAAGGAGCTGTCTGAAAGGAAAATGTTTACTATGACTTGACTCCTTACAGTGGTAGATGTACTATTTGAATGTTTGTCTAATTCAGTCTTTTTAATATTGAGACTAAATGTAAACTATGTCTGCAGATGTAAATAAGGCTTAAATGCAACAAAATTTGTTCTCTGATTCTACTTAATAAAATACTGAAAAAGCAGTAAGTTAAATTTACATAGGTTTCCTAGATATGCCGAACGCAAGTTTTTAGAAAAAAAATTAGGAGAAAGAATGTCAAATAGTTATAGGTAATTTAAAAATTAGATCAACTCTGGCTTGTATACCAAGTGGTGACAAATGTTAACTTAAGGCTATCCATTGATTTTTAGCCTGAAAAGTGATTTGTACCTCTGTCCCAACTATATTTCTGCTAACAGACTTTTAAGGTTTCCATTAATTTTAATAAAATAATAAGAGCAAAATGCACATTGATTTAAAATAATTGCATAACCTGGGGCACCTGAGTGGCTCGGTTGGTTAAGCATTCCTTTGGCTCAGGTCGTGATCTCAGGTTTGTGGGTTCAAGCCCCACGACGGGCTCTCTTCTAACAGCTCAGAGCCTGGAGCTTGCTTCAGATTCTGTATCTCCCTTTCTCTCTGCCCCTCCCCTGCTCACGCTCTGTCTCTTTCAAAAATAAATAAACATTAAAAAAAATTTAAAAATAATAAAATAAAATAATTGCATAACCTAAATTGCATTATGAACAGATATGACAACCTACCAAAAATGTCAATACCACCATGAGAACTCTTGAAGTATTTGTTAAGTGAACTATAAAATACTGATATAGAATATTTATAAATAATAATATAAGTATATACATAATATATATAAATAATACACATGTAAATAACACACACATGTATATAAATATAAATAATACATACACATGTATCTATAAGTAGTTTATTTAGTCATTAATATTTTTATGTTGTATAACAATAGAGCTAAGGCAGATAAAGAATGTCTTGTTTACCTTATTTACCTTATACTCTCATCGTCACCCTGCACAACATCTATAGCTTACAGTGAGCTCTTTTATACATGTTTTATACTATATGTATATTTATCTATTATCCTCAATTGCAAATTGTATCACACCAGTTAATTAAAAAAAATTGTATCACACCAGTTAATTTTAAAAAAGTTTAAATACTTTATACAAGAATATTGGCCACGAATATAGTCACTGTAAATGTTCTAATTTATTTATTTTCTTGCAGTCTACATACTGAAGATTAACGTTTTAAAGCATGATATGCAAATATATGCAAACATGCAAATTGGCTATTTCATTTTCATCTAACAGTCAAGAAAAAACAACAAAAGCTTCGAAATGTAACACAGTAAATAATACCACCAAAGAATGTTAAACCATTCAGGATATCTGGAAAGGTAGTTATTTTTAATGAACTTGAATTAAATTAGAGTTATTTTGTCTATTTAACTTTTTAAAGAAATCTATTTAATTTAAGCAAAGTGACATTTAGAAATGTTTTTCTCATTATCAGCCACTGTTCAGTGATTGAATTATTATTAGGATAATGTCAATTTGGTAGGCAGTCTCAAATAAATGGTTTGATTAATTGTCACTGTATTCAACTGAACAGTAGTTATCAATTGTTTTTTGTTTCTAAGAATTCTTTAGATGTTTAAGATACATGAGAACTTCAAAAACTTTTGGTTACATAGGCTACGTATATTGATAAACAGTAGACATTATAACTAAAAATAAATTAAAATATTTTATTAATTCATTTACAACTGAAAGCAAGCCTATTATTATTAATATAAATATACTATATTATTAAAAATTTATGTTTCCCAAAAACAATAGAGAGAAGAGTCATTATTTACATTTTTCAAATACTCTTTAATGTCTGAATTAATAGAAAATAACTTGACTCCCATTTTTTGCTTTCGTAGTCATTCCATCATGAAATATTGCGTTACTTGTATACAGAGGCAATCCAGTCTCATGCAGATATGTAGGTAGAAAAGGGAGAAGATTTCAATAAGGTTTTCAGATAATTATGGATATTTTTTCTTTGACAATACACCAAAATTTGACAAGTGATGTGGAAACCAAAACCATGTCAATAAGCTTTTTATACCCTTTCCAGTGAAATCCACTGATCCCTCTTGCACCCTGAAGGATCTTTTACCCATTCATGATTGTGTAACATCATCCACTGGCCATTTGGAAAATATTGGTTCACTTATTTACACAAATCTTCTGAGTTTTGACACATCTCATTATACAATATCATCTATTAGTTAATATCATCACCCACACCTATCTCTTCAGAAAAGGCTTTAAAGATTGACAGGTTGTCAAGATGATACCAGTGGGTACAATTTCCAAAATTCTAATTTTTGCTTTAAATCTCAAATTTCATCACTGGCAACAAATATTGCGAGTTATTTTCTTTGAAATTTCAGTTCACGTCGTTCACTTTTAAGAAAACATCTGCCAAAAACCTACATTTGAATAACCATAGCTTTTCAATTATTCTTTCAAATAAAAACAGTGGTCCAAGAGAAAAGGAACCTGTTCACCACCTGAAACAATCATGCTAGTGGTATTCCTGGAGACAACCATTAGACTCTGGCAACAGCAGTGTATTGTGTATTGGCAACAGCTTGTGTACTCCTATTTTGTCAGACCCTAGGCTGGAGACTTAGTAAAATTAAAGGTAGACATTTAATAAAATTAATCATTTTTGCCACTTCACTAAGGACTTTCTTTAGTATAACTGGATTTTGTTTTTCTTGTGAGGGCACAGTAGGAAAGAATACACTGAATATTTGTATAAGTGCATGTGCCATGGCACTATGGAGTTGGCATTTTTACCTACCATTGCTTTCGCTCCATCATTCCAAATGCCAACACAGTGAAAAAGGTAAATGATGCTCTAGGATTATTATTAAATTAGTTCTGAGCTCTTGGATTTCTTGAACGGGTCTCAAGGGCTCTTAAGCTCTTGCAGGCTACACTTTGAGAACAGCAAATACACAGGAGAAAGTAATGTCGGTATTTATCAAGAAAAAGAAAATATCTCAAAAGCACTCCGCCTACCGAGAACTAAGATGAGGAGCATAGCCAAAAGAGGAAAATATATTGTTTCAGGGTAGAAAAAGGAGATACGCTACCCTTGTCAATAAAGGAAAAGGGCCACAGCCACTTTCTACAACAAGCGCGGCCCCCTCCCCTGCCCCCGCGGCAGTCCTCCCAGGAGCTTTCTTCATTGTAACTCATAATCACGCTGCATCACTCTGATAAAATCCAGAAACATCCACAAATCATCCAGAAAGCAGTGGGTAGGCTTTCCATGGTAAATTCCTCCTGCAATTAACTTTATTTATTTCTTATTCTTTTCCGTAGAGAGAAGGCTCTTATGCCTACCCCACGGACATGTTGCAAAGACTAACTAAATAACAAAGTATGTAAAACATTTTGTGTTCCTTAGAAAAAGGATTATTTTAGGATCGTTCCATGATTCTCTGATGTATGAAATCCGAATTCGGACAACTAGTCAGTTCAGCTTTGTTCTGGCATCAAGGTCACCACTTAAGGGAAGGGTCTTCTGGCATATGCAGATGATATTGTGTTCTGAATTCAAATAGTGGACGGCCCAAAACATACAAGCAGGAAAGTAGTCATTTGACCTTAAAGGTAGATTATTCCTTCCAAAAGTATTGCCTGGGTCTAAGCCTTTGTGATTTGTATTAGCATTTGTCCTCCTCAGGGAGAAGGAAAATATTGACCTCTTATCCAACTGACATGGCATTAAACATTATCTAGTTCTCTATGCCCACATATAAACATAGAAATGTGCCCAGAATGTTCCAGGTAACATTCAATTATATCCCTATTCATTTGAAATGGATAGGATAGTAGCTTCTTCACAAAATAAAGAAGCAAGTATGAAAACAAGTAACAAGTGGCCTAAAGAGTGATGATGCTCTCATTTTCCTAAAAGTTGAATTTGACTTTTTGAGTCAATACTATCTCCACATAATTTAAATTTCAAAAGATATATAAGCATAGTCAGTCAAAATCCTCTATCCAATCCTATCCCCAACCACCTACTTCATCCAAGAAACAAACAGTATTGGAATGGATTAGAAAAAATGGCATTTTCAACATTTCCCCCTGTTGGGGTTTTTCATATGCCATGTATGTAAGATGAGAGATTTTGCTAATTTTCAAAAGTGCAGGTATATAGCTTTTCCAAACTGAGCAAAATATCATACTCCAACCTAGTAGAAGTTTAAAAATAGTGCGTCTTGATGATATTTCTATAAAGAAACATATTTGACAATTGCAAGTTGAAATTAATGGAGTAACTTAAATGTCAATTTGTGTCAGTAAGATTAGAAAAATCTTGTTCTGAGTTATGATTTATTAAAATAACTAGGGGCGCCTGGGTGGCGCAGTCAGTTAAGCATCCGACTTCAGCCAGGTCACGATCTCACGGTCCATGAGTTCGAGCCCCGCGTCGGGCTCTGGGCTGATGGCTCAGAGCCTGGAGCCTGTTTCCGATTCTGTCTCTCCCTCTCTCTCTGCCCCTCCCCCGTTCATGCTCTGTCTCTCTCTGTCCCAAAAATAAATAAAAAACATTGAAAAAAAAGAAAATTAAAAAAAATAACAAAAGCATTCTTATAAAATTTTTAAATTTCATTTTAGAAAATTGTAGAAGCAGCTAAATCAATGTTGATAGCTTTGTAACATAGTTCTTTAAAGGTTAACTTTTTAAAAAATTTCCATACCAGATGCTATTGCAAATTCTACAGAACCAAGAACAAGTCCTTCAGACTTCATATCCTGAGGAAACACATTATTACTAGTGAATAGATATTTAATACTGCTCAACCCATTTACTATAGAAGGTAATGCACTGAAGAACATTTACAACATTTTTCTTTTAATTTCATGGACAAATCATTTTGTACCACACAACAAAAGAAATTAGCATACTTAAAATCTTCTTAACTTTGATTTACTTCTATGAGAGATAAAAGGCACACATGTATAGATATTGAGCATTTTTTTCGGGTTGAATGACCATTTAACAACCAATCAGTAAAATACTACTTGTACTTCATTTGTTTATTTTAGAAAACAGAACATTTCCACTGTACTTCTCTTCTAAATGCAGCAAGTACATTGAACGTGAAAACAAGGGAACATTTGAGCTACAACTCTGACCAAAGACGACTAGATCTGATAGCTGTGAATGTAATTGCAACTGTTCTAAAAGGGCTTGGAATCAGATTTCATTAAGAACTTTTCCTTCATATTTGCAACTATGTGGATGGAACTAGAGGGCATTATGCTAATCAAAATTAGTCACAGAAAGATAAATATCATATGACTTCACTATATGAGGAATTTAAGACACAAAACAGAGGGGCGCCTGGGTGGCGCAGTCGGTTAAGCGTCCGACTTCAGCCAGGTCACGATCTCTCGGTCTGTGAGTTCGAGCCCCGCATCAGGCTCTGGGCTGATGGCTCGGAGTCTGGAGCCTGTTTCCGATTCTGTGTCTCCCTCTCTCTCTGCCCCTCACCCGTTCATGCTCTGTCTCTCTCTGTCCCAAAAATAAATAAACGTTGAAAAAAAAAAAAGACACAAAACAGATGAACATAAGGGAAGGGAAGCAAAAACAATATAAGAACTGTGAGGGAGACAAAAACATAAGAACCTCTTAAAGCTAGAGAACAAGCAAAGAGTTGCTGGAGGGGTTGTGGAAGGGGGGATGGGCTAAATGGGTAAGGGCATTAAGGAAGCTACTTCTGAAATCATTGTTTGCACTATATGCTAACTTGGATGTAAATTAAAAAAAATAAATAATTAAAAAATAAAAAAGAAAAGAAGAAAAAAAAGAAATTGGGTTATAGAAAAAAGTATATTTGAAAATAAAAGTATGACTCAGTTTAACTTTACTGTAGAATACCAAAGCAGCAAAAGTAACACTATATACTGGGCACCCAACATGATTTCATCTTTTTCTGTGTAATTTGCTCTTCGATTTAATTTAAAAAAAAATTTTTTTTTTTCAACGTTTATTTATTTTTGGGACAGAGAGAGACAGAGCATGAACGGGGGAGGGGCAGAGAGAGAGGGAGACACAGAATCGGAAATAGGCTCCAGGCTCTGAGCCATCAGCCCAGAGCCCGACGCGGGGCTCGAACTCTCGGACCGCGAGATCGTGACCTGGCTGAAGTCGGACGCTTAACCGACTGCGCCACCCAGGCGCCCCATCGATTTAATTTTTTAAAGTGGAGATACTTAAAATTATTTCTGGGGTGCTTGGGTGGCTCAGTTGATTAAGTGTCTGACTCTTGATTTTGGCTCAAGCCATGATCTCATGGTTGTGAGATTGAGCCCTGAGTTGGGGTACCACTGTGTGTGGAGATTTCTTGGGATTTTCTCGCTCCCTCCCACTCTGCCCCTCCCCCATTTGCACGTGCCTGCGTGCTCTCTCTCTCTCAAAATAAATAAATAAATGAAATAAAATGATTTCTGATGAAACAGAAGAAAGAATATTCACTTAAATTACATCCAACTGTTTATTTGGCTGAAATTTGCATTTTAGATGGATATTAAAAACTCAATTTAAGATATATACATAAAATTATGTAAATTTTATTTTAAATGTTTTTTACTTCTTGCCTTTATGGAAAAAGAAGAGCATGTCACTCCCCAAGTTATGGATGCCTTTACATGACAATTACTTAATCTTGTTTCTCTCATCTTGTCATTATCCACCTAATGTGTCTTTCTGGAAGAGGGAAGAAACAACAACAACAACAAAACAAAACAAAACTATGCTCTGTGTATATTTCTTTTAGAAACACAAAACCAAGCAAACAAAAGAAAAATCAGTCATATGATGAGAGAATGTAAATTTACTCAATGAATATTGCTGCCAAAGATGTGTGCCTCTGATCTTGAGTGAATATGCCAAGTGTTTCCCTCTTTTCACGGCAAGTGCTTTGAAAAATTAGTGTATTAGTGTGGCAAAATTCTCATCTCATGTTACCGGAAATGCTGGTTTACATAGAAAAGCTAATTTTCCTAAAATATACTCTGCCTTTCCTCCATCAGTGGAAAGAAAAATTTAAAACTAATTTTAGTTTACTTTTTCCAAGTACTTTTTTCTGTAAAACTAAACCATTATCTTTGTGCATTAAGACACCAGATTGAAATGGTAATCAACACCGTTTCAAAATGCTAATATACTTTTCTAAACATCATATTTCATTTGTTTTCCTTTTAATCCATTTACCTATTGCATTAATATTGTATATGTAATTGCACATTTTTGAATACATCAATTGTCATAGGTACATCATTCCAGTTTAAGTCATTCTAATTCAGGCACATGAAAAATTTGATGTTAGAAAAAAAATTTTTTCTATTCATAAAATATTTTCAAATTTTAGTTTATTGGTTTGGTAACATACACCAATTTGAAGATAAAACTGTTACATTAATAATGTCTTCCTCGGGGCGCCTGGGTGGCGCAGTCCGACTTCAGCCAGGTCACGATCTCGCGGTCCGTGAGTTTGAGCCCCGCGTCGGGCTCTGGGCTGATGGCTCAGAGCCTGGAGCCTTTTCCGATTCTGTGTTTCCCTCTCTCTCTGCCCCTCCCCTGTTCATGCTCTGTCTCTCTCTGTCCCAAAAAAATAAACGTTGAAAAAAAAATTTTAAATAATGTCTTCCTCAACAATTTCTCTCACTTTTGCTTGAGTCCATAGACCCAAGAGTTTTCTAACTGCTGTGGATTATAAAGCATCATTTTAATAGTGACTCTGATGGAAATATGTCAATGTTCCTATTCAAATTACGAAAACTGAAGAGTTTGGGTAGCACAGAAGGAAATATCTCTGTGACACAGCTTCTCATTGTGTAGCCTACCCTACTTCAGTGTAGGAATCTTGAGTTGAAGAGTAGTCATCTCAGTGTCCTCTGGGCTGAAGTCCTGTGTTATAATGACGGCCAAAGTGACAGTCAAAGCCCAAGCATCAATTTCAGTTTCTGTCAAAGGCTTACACGACACTCTAGTTTTAGGATACAAGTTACATTGGCATAGAGTTTCAGAAGAAAAAAAAATTGGGGTTGTGGTTAGCCACAAGAAACCTCAATACAATCATTAATCTATAAATGTACTTTGAAAACACCATGGATGTACAACTGTGGAATTATCTTTCTTTGGAGTAAAGATGTGTTTGTTGTTTCTGTCACAGAAACTATTATAAAAAGTTATAAAAGAGGCCGGGTTTCTTTCGTTTTGAAATCTTGTCTTGCTCATCTGTGTTCTGCACTTGGAAATGCATGCAATAACCACAAGGCTGAGGAAATCATTGCTGATCTGGCTAGATAATAACTAACAACCATCACTAGTTACTGGTCCTGCCAACCCTGTCACCACCAAGATAATCTAGTATATGCCAGGCATTGTGTTCGATAATTTAAATATGTAATATCATGTTATCATCCCAGCAAATCAAAAGGTAGACAGTGCCTCGGGTTTACAGATAAAGAAACTGATGTTTCAGTGGGTATCTGTCAGTCCTTATGGAAGGGACTATTTACAGAGTAGTGGGGAACTAATTAGGGAAGATTCAACACCTAGCAGGTGCAATAGCAGGAAGTCGTCATACCCTATACCTACAAGGGCAAGGGGAGGGAATGTTGTCGAATCCTGCGAGTGCTGGAGCCTAAGAAGACATAGCCATAACAGTAGGAGTTGCAGTTGAGGAGTAGCCACTGTCAGAATTGCTATGAGGGAAAACAAAGACCCAACATTTTGCTTCTTTCATTCTCCAGGCTCTCTTTCATGCCTTCCATTGGCTAAACCTACGTGGCAGCCTGAGAGCAAGGCAGCCTGGTGTGGCAAACCTTGGATCTCAGGCACTGGGAGCAGAGAGAAGGGTGGGAAGAGGGCAAACAGAATGATCACCAGGGATGGCTCCCCAGTGTGGAAATAAGTGGCATAGCTGGAATCAAATGAAGTCTTTTCTTCCTCTGAAAGCCATGCTCTTAACCTTCATATACATTTAAAGACTCACGAGATTAGACTTTAGATGGGACAGTGGTCTAATAAAAAAAAAAAAAAACTCAGAGACAAGAAGAGAAGAGAAAACCAAAACTAAATGTCCCTTCTGCTTTCTCATTCTAAGAAATGGGAGCATTTACCATATTTAAAACTTTTTTTTTCCTTTGAAAAGGCTGCAATGACAACAATGATAATGATAATTAGAATGATAGATGGCTCCTGGCATTTAGAATTTTGTAAACAGAACAGCTATATTTTACCTCATGCAGATCAAATTTAGATTTCTTAAATTAAAAAAGAAAACATCTCAGCTGCACGTGCCTTACAGGAAAGAGCTGTTGATTCACACTTGCTGAGAAAAACAGCTGATATTAGAGCCCCCTGTGGTTCATGAGGGAACAGTGTGATGCATGGGGAAAACTGTGTGAACTGCCCATGATGCTTGACAGCTAAATGCTTAGTTTTTACATACAAATTGCTCTCAAAGTGCTTCTATATCAATGAAGTTTTTGTTTTTATGTATACATCTCTACAGATTCATAGTCCATATTTTACTAGATCTCCAACCATACAAGCAATACTCCTTTATTCTAACTTCTTCATATATACTATTAAAGACATATTTCTGATTTTATTATTCCTGACAGAATATGATGTCTATAAATTAAGCAAATTTATTCATTCAATTAGTATTTATTGGCCACCTACCTTGGGCTGGGTATTGTTGTAGGCACTAGGAATCTAATAGTAAGAAAATCAATCATAGATCCCCATTCTCATTCTAATGGGGAGACAAACAATAATAAGACCATTCTCATTCTAATGGGGAGACAAACAATAATAAGACCCATACATAAAGTATGTACTACATCTTACTGTGGTTAAATGATAAGGGACAAAATCAAACAGATCAAAATAGGGAAGAGGGGTTACAAGTGCCAATGGTAAGGTATTTTCATTACTCAATAGTATTTGGGGAGAAAAAAAACTGTAATTGTGTAATGATCATGATCAATATATTTTTTTAATTTTCTTTTCACATTTATTTCTTTATTTCTTTTATTTATTTTAGAGAATGCATGAGCAGGGGAGAGGGACAGAGGGAAAGAGAGAGAGAATCTTAGGCAGGCTCTGTGCTCAGTGCGGAGCCTGATGTGGGGCTCATTCCCAAGACCCTGGGATCATGACCTGAGCAGAAATCAAGAGTCGGATGGTTAACTGACTGAGCCACCCAGGAGCCCCTGACTGTGATCAAAATCTTAATAGCCTGTACTTTCTAGGCATCATCTACTGAAAAGTTACCTTTTCTAATCCATCCTTTATCAGAAATTTGAGTCTGAAGACGTTATGAATATAATGCCATATGCTCATTTTTCTCCTGAGCAACTTTGCTCCTCCTCCTCCTTCTGCTTTTTCTTCTTTTTTAGATTAATCTCTTTTGTAATATTTTTTCATGCCACTATGGTATTTAAAATGTGCATATTGTAGAAACAAATCTATAGTAGTTATACAGTTTAGCACAGTTAGGCTAACGTTTTTTTTCTTAACTAAAATAAAGTTATAAATAACAACGAGCGTTTCATTTTATATCTCTTGGTTTTCTAGGATTACAGTTTGAACATTATATTTTAGAAATCAATGTTTTCATTTTCTTTCTTTTTTTGGCACAGTTATTATTATTCTCAACTATAGCAGAGAGGAATGAATGTCTCATTAATTAAATGAAATACTAAAACAATAACTCCAATCAAGATTTATATGAACGATTTTAGATAATTGAGAAAAAAAGATTAAAAACATTATGCTTCTCAAATTTATTGGCAAACCCATGTCACGTGTGTAAAATGTTCAATTTACTGCTTTTTAATAAATTTTCTTTAGACATATTGTAAAACCAATATCTGTATCGGATCTTGAACTGGCGTGATTTTAAACAGTGATCCCTCTAATAAATTACATGCTTACAGAAACCATTAGAATAGAAAGCATGAAAGCAATATTAGACAACTCTAGTGTAATGTCTAAGAGTAAGTAATTCATTTGTGGAAAGATCTGCATATCAGTCTAACTTTTGATACTTATCAGCTGAGTTTCCCTAGATAAGCAAAGTAATTTTTCAAGTCTATTTTATCATCATAAAATGGGAGTAAGGCTACCCGACCAAAGTTTGTTAATATTAAATAAGATAATGCATATAAATTATTAAACACAAGTTTTGGCTTATGTTAAGTGTCTAATGAGTGTTAACTCTCCTCATGATTATCTGAATTGGTGAGGGGCATAGCATTTTGCTAGTATTCATCTCAATATTCCCAGGAAAGAAAGTGAAGTTTGAAATCAGCTTTTTCTGCACAAATATAAATTCTGTGTCAACCATATTTGGAATCATAGGCAGAAAGCAGATCTGTGAGAAATGTAATTCTTAAAGGGTTTATGCAAAATTGCAGAAAATCTATATTATAAATAATTTCAGCACCTCTTCTCTTGGAAAAGAAATGTAAATCTCATCGGAATGCAAACTCTCCCTTTTTAGCTAATGCTCAAAAAGAATCATATCCAAATAAAAAATGCCAACTACAGTAGTTATATGCAATTAAGTTTCAAGAATACTAGAATTAAATGATTCATGTGGGTATAATAGAATCTCTATGCCTCATATGGTACACTTAAATAAATTCAATGACAGCTGGCTAAATAGTGCATATATAGCAAAGGAGAATCAACATCTAAGAGAGACCTGGGAGAGAAGACACTGAGTCAGTAGCATTGGGCACAGGGACAAGACCCAAGAAGGTAGCAAGTAGAGAGCATATTAGGACTATGACACCTGACCGTGAGTATGTCCAGAGGAGAACTGAATAGACAACAGATGCATCAGGTATTGAAGAAGGGGAGGTGTTGGCTCTGTATGGTCATTAGGTGAGCCTCTCCAGAATGCCTGCAGATTGAAAGTTCATTTGCTGGTGGACACTAGGCCTGGAGGCATAATGATAATCGGTAGATTCATAGAACACACTGGATAACACTGCTTTAATGGCAATAATATTTAGAAGGCAGTGGATTTCATAGAAATTATTTTTTTCCTAAGTTTCTGTATAGGATGATTCCTTCAGAAAAATTTTACTTTTCCATTTGTCTTTTATCAGGACCTTATCTAAACAATTCCATACACATGGAAATCGATTCCTGTAGGAGAACAACTTAATATAAACAATTCTGTGTCCTCATGTATAAAGACATTTTCTACGTTCAAGTATTTACCTGGTGGGAAATTTGATCATGTTAACTTTTTGGGGATTAAAAGATTTATTAGTAAATAACACCAGATGTCCTCAGCTTGATAAGATCGTGTAGTAAAAGGCATGATCACTATTTTTAAGGAAATTTCAATCCTGGAACAAAATGATTGTGAAAGGAGTTCTGGCTAAGCATCATTGGGTAGACTTGATTTTGAACACAGTCTCACAGGTGTTTTTGTTGGTTGGTTGGTTGGTTTTACCTCTTTGAATAGGGAGATTTCTTTCATTAAATGTGATATTGTACTTAAAATCTTCACCACTGTCTAATGTAATGAGTAAACAGTAGTACTTTCACTTACGGTTAATATGTGAAATAACACAAAAGTACAAGTGAGAATAAAATTGTGTAAAGTTTTGTGATGTACACTGATATTCAAGAAAAAGTAATAAACAAGTAACGTGTCTGTGGGGCATGCCTGTAATGTTCAGTCACTTGTTCTACCATGTTGAAAAGACAGCCTAAGGGATATGGACAATTTCACCCCATCTACCACCTGCATAATTTCCTCTCCTGATTCTTGGGTTTCTACGATGGGTTGAGCAACATGAGAATCAAGCTTAGATTCTCCTCTTAATTTCCAAAGGGAGGAATGAAATATTCAGCCATACCCATTCCCCTCCATCTCTTCCAAGTCTTTACTCCTGGTAAAGACAGTGTCAGCTGTGTAAGGACCTTTTTCTATCAATCGAACGCATCCTCAAGAGTATGTGCTACCCACGGAGAAGGCTCCCATAGTTACCCAGGCATCTGCTGGGCTGCTCTTGAATGCTCATTCTCTTTCCATTTCTGGTATTTCCGTTCCCTTTAGGCTCCCCCTCTCTCACTCATCTTTTGGCATATTTGTCTTAGGTTTATGCCTAAACTTTATTTAATCTTGGCATCCCTTTCAGGATTGCATTTGTAGGTGCCTTGGATCCTTACCTAGAGATTGCCTGACTGTGGCTGCCTTGAACCCCACCTCTCTGAAGAAGAATCAGGTAGTGAGGACATAAGAAATGCATTCCAAAGTCCTATCATGCAAGGAATTTGATCTGTTTTTGGCTACCACTGAAATCTTGAGAAAGCCTCTCTCACCATGATTCTATTCTATTCTATTCTATTGTTGCTATAATAATAAAAACTAAAACACTACAAATCTTTTAATTAAGATGTTTCAATAATTTTGGTATCCTATATAAAGGACTTACATGGCACCAAGTTGCTTTTAATATGAAAAGAAGGTTCTATAATGATTAATTTGAGGTAGTTCAATAATATTTAACAGTAAGAATTCTGCTGTAGTGTTAGAGGGAATTGACCTTGGGGAAACCAGGTGACAAGCCTAATGTATATGTTTTTTCACAAGTTACTGTATTTTCCAAGGGACAAGGTCTCTTCTTTGAAGAACAATCTATAAATGGATGGATGATAAATTCTCTTGGACTGTTTGCACACCAAAAAAATAAATTTGGTATAGAAGAGCAAATCAGAGATGGATTTAATGTGTGGAAAAATTAGCCACAATTTCTACTTTAGGCTAAAGGTGAAATACATTAAATACATCGTAAAGAATACATTTTGACATTTAAAATTTGGTTCTTGGTAATAAGTGAAGTATATTTATTACAACCTCTTTTTACTTTAGATATTAAGGGACAGAGGTGAAGACCTTCATAGTAAGTGTGAACCTTCCAAAGTGTGAAACACAGTTGAAGAATGATTTGTTGAGTGATATAATTGAAGTGTTGGTGTACCGAAGCAATTTATACCATTTTACTAGGCTGTTAGATATTCTACCGAGCTTCTCCACTAGACAAATAACATTATAATAACAAATTCAGAGCTGAATCTTCAAAGGTTTCATAACCTCTGTAGGTTTTTTTGGGGTTTTGTTGTTGTTGTTGTTGTTTTATTTTTGTTTTTGCTTTTGTTTTTCCCTGGCTTTATCTATCTTCTGCCCATTAACATACCTCATCAAAACAAACAAACAAATAAATAAATAACCAGAGAGAAGGACTAAAGCAACAAGGGAATTGATGGATCATCAAATGCTTACTGTTGGGTATAAGTTTGAGAAGAAACATACATACTTATTTTCCTATTCTCATTGTTCAAGAGGCAATGTAATATGACGATTATGAATTCAGGCTTTGGAGCCAAATTCCTAGGAATGGAATTTCAGTTCTGCCACTTACTAGCTCTGTGACCTAAAGCAAGTTGTTTACTACTCTGTCTCAGTTTCCTCATCTGTAAAATAGGTTAAACTGTTGAACGTATCTCAGGGACTTGATATGGGGATTAAGTTTAAATTTTTAGAATAATTTTGGTACTTTAAATTGAGAATTTATGTTTAAATGGTATTTAATAATCTGGAAAAATATTGTACAATTATAAACTGAGACAGTATATATATATGTATATATATATATACACACACACACACAAGTATATATATATACACACACACAAATGACTTCTCTTTTGTTTGTTTGTTTTTGATATTTCACTAGGAGTAAAACTCATATATATTTTAGCTAGATTTGGTTTAGACCAGTTTATGAGACTGTTAAATTTTCAGAAATGTGAGTCAATTGATGTTACATAGGTAGGTTGGTATTGACCATGGTGAATTTCATTCCACAAAAATTAGGAATTAGCCAGTAAAAACTACAAATCAGCCACTTCCCCACAGAACTGGTTGTTAAACATTTTCAGTACATCACTAGCTATTTTAGTATTTTTGTAATTATTTTTTCCAAAAAATATTTGCCAAATAATTGCTATGTTCCACATACTTTGTATGCATCCATGAACAAGACAGACATGTATAGTGGCTAAAGATAGCAGAAAATCCTTTGTTGTTATAAATAGATTTATTCTGATGGCCATTAAAAGTATGCAATTTTAAAAATCTCAGTTTTGTATAATATTTCTCTCTTTCTTTTGTGACAACAGGTCATTTAAAAAATGTTTATTTATTTATTTTGAGAGGGGGGGTGGGGAGAGCACATGCACAAGTGGGGGAGGGACAGACAGAGAGGGAGAGAAAGAATTCTGATCAGGCTCCACACTGCCACAGCACAACCCACTGTGTGGCTTGGTCCAATGACCATGAGATCATGACCTGAGCTGAAATCAAGAGTCAGAGGCCTAACCTAACCTACTGTGCCACCACGTGCCCCTGTAACAATAGGTCTGTAAGGTGTGGTCAGAAAGAATAAAGAATCTGTGGCTTATTCACCACATATCCCTAGTCTAAGCACAATGTCTGGCACAGATCAGGTATGTAACAAAGGTTCATTGAATAAAAGCATAAACACAAGAAGAAGGTGTCCTACAAAAGCTGCAGGGTCCAAGTTGGTTTTGGAGTACCTGTCATCAATCTGTTGTGACCGAGTGATTATGCTTTGTTAAATGTGCTTTTATATTTCTCTGCATATAGCCTACATCCCAATTATAAAAATTGTCCACACAACAACGAAAGGAAATTTAGAAATTAGAAGTGCTTCTATCGGTATAGTTTTAACTAACAATAAAATAATGGTCAACATACGTTAGCTATTGTTGTTAGCACTTTGCACAGATCACCTGAAATAATCCTTAATATGAAATAAGTAGGTTCCCATCCCTGTTACCAATGAAGGGACAAATGCAGAGACTAACTTGCTCTAAGAATTACACTTCTAGGAGTGTCATTACAATTTGGAATTACACAGAGTTTAGGTGTGAAACTAATATAATTCTCATTATATTACTGAAACTTGATTTATTTTACATTAGCCTACATGTGTTTCTTTGATATTAAGGATATTTCTCTACAAAAAGCAAATTAATTCCCATAAGTAAGCCACTACCATGAGTTGGTCTTTTCAATTCACAGCAGATAATAAAACAGAATATGTCCATTATACAAGGCAATTCATTAAGTAACTTAGTTTTGTTTGAGCTCACTTAGAGGAAAACTGATGCAGATTATTGGAAAATCAAACAGAAGATGGCCAAAACTATTTCTTTGGGCTTAAAAACTGCTGAAATCTAGTTGGGCTAGTAAGTAACATTGCCAGTCAATCATATGCTATAAATTATAAGTCTTAGAGATAGGTGTTCTTTTGTCTCAAAGACAAAAGAGGGAAGGGAATATTATTCTTCTACTCAAAATCTTTAATGACTTTGCTATTTTCTAGAGTAGTAGGAATTTATTTTTGTCTTAAACCTATTGTCTGTTATTTTCTATTTTAAATTTTGCTTTATAAACTTAATGGTAATTAATTCAAGTAATACTACTACTAGCTAAAGCTTAAATAGTATCTACCATTGCTAGTTACAGTTCACAGTTTGTGTGTGTGTGTGTGTGTGTGTGTGTGTGTGTGTGTGCGCGCGTGCGCGCGTGTGTGTGATCTCCCAAATAACCCCACTGGGTTAGTGTTTTTATCATAACCCATTTTAATAGGAGAATATTAGTACTCCAAGAGGTTAAATAGCTAGTTCAAGGTAGTAAGTGGTGAAGCCTTGTTACATAACACATGTATAAAATGTCTAAATAGAAGTGTATGTTGTGGTATAATTTTTTAGTTGGTTAAGATGATTAAGTTGATTACAGGACACAGTTACAAAGCTTGGAGGTCCCTGTCTTTGAGAGCATACCAGCTTGGAATTTGGGGATCTTAGGTTGCGACAGGAAGGAGAGAGGGAAAGAGGAAAGATAAAAACGAGGAATTATTAATGAGCATTTATGATTATCTCTGACCGGGCTTAAATCTGCCTTTCTAAAGTTATTTTCCTTCACATGTGTTCTGCTGCTCCCACCCACACAAGGCCATCCACTCATTATTTTAAAAAAACACTCTATTTGCCCTTTTAACCCTTATTTCCTTCATTCCTTATAACTGGAATATTTTTTCCTTAAATGCAACTTTTCTAAATTCTGCCTCTTCTCTTCAAGGTCTTGCTGTGTGACACCCTACCCAGGTGACCTCCCTGCCCTCAGGTAGAAGGCTTGTGGGGCCATTCCTCTGTCCTCAGGGACATTCTGTCTGAGATAGCTCTTCTCACTGCCTGCTACTGTTGATAAGTGTTTGCAAAAATATGCCCCCCCCCCCTTAACTCTCACATTTCAAGGAAGGGGAATATGATTCATTGTCTTTTTCTCTCCCAAAGCAGACTTCATTAAAGCCAAAGAAACTTTTGTAGCAATTAGAGCTGACCAGCAGTGAAAAGGCTGAATTCTTTTTCACCAAAATTATTCCAGAAAGAATGAGATTGCTGCCTGCCAGTGATATTTTAGAAGAGAGTAACTCCAGATGATCTCTGAAATCCCCTACAACTTCAATATCATGTGGCTATTGACCTCTAAAGAGTCAAGTTGAGGAAAGCAACTTTAATAAACTATTTTAAATAATCCTTTTAAAATATGTGCATTATGGGGGCGCCTGGGTGGCTCAGTCGGTTAAGCGTCCGACTTCGACTCAGGTCATGATCTCAGGGTTTGTGGGTTCCGCCCCGCGTCGGGCTCTGTGCTGACAGCTCAGAGCCTGGAGCTGCGCTGGATTCTGTGTCTCCTTCTCTCTCTGCCCCTCCCCCACTTGTGTTCTGTCTCTCTCTGTCTCTCAAAAATAAATAAATGTAAAGAAAAAATTAAATATGTGCCTTATTTATTTACATGAAACTGGAGCAAGGGTTCAGTAAGGCATCTTGGGAAACTAATTCATAGTTAACAGGACAATAAAAGTAGATATAAAACTAAAAGAGTATGAAAATGAAAAACAAGAGACCAATTTCATACTTTAAAACTATTGTTGACAGCATACCATAATGTTTTCTACCACCAATTTCTACCAGCAAATGCAGTCCAAAATATCATTATAGGAATTCTGTAACTAGGTACAAATATATGTAAGTAGAAACGTCTCATTTTGATTACCCCATTTGGGGTCTTGTGTGGTTTTCTTCAATTTTAATTTTCATAATTTGAAAATGAAAATATGTTAATTTGTGATATCAAATAAACTCATAGATACAGAGAAGAGATTGGTGGTTGCCAGAGGTGGGGGGTCAGGGGAAAGGAAAATGGGTGAAGGTGGTCAAAAGGTACAAACTTTCAGTTATAAAATAAATAAGTCCTGGGGATGTAATGTACATCATGGTAGTCATGGTTAATAATACAGTATTAGATATTTGAAAGTTGCTAAGAGAGAACTTAGAAGATCTCATTAAAATAAAAATATATAACTTGTTAATATTTAATATTTAAATATTAACTAGACTTATTATGGTTATTATTTCACAATATATACAAACATTGAATCATTATGTTGTACACTTTACTTTCAGGTGTTAGTTTCCTTTAATCTTAGATGTTACTTATATTTCAATAATAAAAAAAGAAACCCTCAAATCCATAAAGCCTGATCATTGAAGACATTATTAGGAGAGAGCTATGAATATATTTTATAACATTCAAAATGGATTATATATATATGTTAAATTTATAGAAATACTATGATATTTAATTCTTAGAGTATTGATTTTTTGAACTTTGGAAAACAACCAAAGTGGAAAAATTAAGGAATGTAACTTTGAAACATGTTTTAGAAACATCCAGTTTCACCCCTTACTCCACATCTAATGAAACAAGGCTCAAAGCAAATGGTGCCCCAATTTTCACATGGCAAATCCATTTCTCACGCTATACTTTGACATCATCCAGCGAAGGGAATGATGTCAAATTTATGATTACATCTTCTTAACTAGCAAGAGTGTGAAATAAATTATTAGCTGAATAAGTGTCAACTCAGTCAATGTCGAATAAATAAATGCATGAAAGAATGAGAAATTACATATCTTGTCTGACCTTCTACATTTTCTGTCCAGTGTTCCTTCTGACATACTATTTTGTATTTCTAAATTGTTTCTGTTGTTTGTTTTCAGAATGAATAAAATGAAAGGAAAGTCCAAAAAGCTTCTGCACAGCAAAGGAAACCAATAACAAGACAAAAAGCAACCTACTAAGTGGGAGAAGATATTTGCAAATGATATATTCTACAAGAGGTAATATCCGAAAAAATATAAAGAACTTATACAACTCAACACCAAAAAAACAAATAAGCTACTTAAAATTAGGAAAAGGACTGAATAGACATTTTCTAAAGAAGACATTCAGATGGCCAACAGACACATGAAAAGATGCTCGATATCACTCATCATCACAGAAATGCCAATCAAAACTACAGTGAGGTATCATCTTGCACCTGTCAGAATGGCTGAAATAAAAAAGACAGAAATGACAAATATTGGTGAGGATGTGGAGAAAAAGAAACCCTCATGCATTGATGACTGCCAACTGGTGCAACCACTGTGGAAAACAGTTTGGAGTTTCCTCAAAAAAATTAAAAATAGAATTAACATATGATAAAAATGAAAAATAGAATTAACATAGAATTCTACTACTTGGTATTTATCCAAAGAAAGCAAAAACAATCAAAAAGATATATGCACTCCTGTTCATTACAATGTCATTTACAATAGTCAAGATATAGAAGCAACCCAAGTATCCTTCCATAGATGAATAGATAAAGATGTGATACATATAAGTGAAATAAGTCAATCAGAGAAAGACAATACCATAGGATTTATTCATATATGGAATTTAAGAAACAAAACAAGTGAACAAATAAAAAAGAGACAAACAAAAGACTTCGAAATTCAGAGAACAGGGGCATCTTGGTGGCTCAGTGTAAGCTTTCGACTCTTGATTTTGGCTCAGGTCACGATCTCACAGTTCTTGAGTTGGATCCCAGAGTCAGGTTCTATGCTGGTGCAGAGCCTACTTCGGACTTGGACTTTCTGTATCCCTCTCTCTCTGCCCCTCCCCCAATTGTACTTGCTCTCTCTCTCTCTCTCTCTCTCTCAAAAATAAATAAACATTTAAAAATAAATAAATAAATACAGAGAGCAAGCTGGTAGTTGCCAGAGGGGAGGTGGGGGGAGTATAGATAAAGGACACTAAGAGTACACTTATTATGAGGAGTAATGAGTACTATATAGAATTGTTGAATCATTATACTATACACCTGAAACTAATCAAGCACTCTGTTAATTATACTTCAGTAACAAATGAAAATTAGGTCTGTTTTAATCTTAAAATATGTTAATGAATAAAATTTTATAAGTTCTTCAAATAAAAAGGCATAATATAAATCTTTTTCTTTTTAACTTGTTTTTCTTTAATGTTTGTTTATTTTTGAGAGAGAGAGACAGAGCATGAGCAGGGGAGGGGCAGAGAGAAGGGGAGACACAGAATCCGAAGGAGGTTCCCGGCTCTCAGCTGTCAGTACAGAGCCTGACGCAGGTCTCGAATTCACAAACCATGACATCATGACCTGAGCTGAAGTCAGACGCTTAACTGACTGAGCCACCCAGGTGCCCTACATCTTTTGCTTATGACACGGATGTAAGACGATAGACTAAAAATATTATTTTATTTTAAAAAGCAACAACTGCTTCCCATAAAACACTTCAATATTTGGCAAAACACAAAAGTAGTGATATTCGTGTATCAGTGTGCTGAAGTTTTTTATATATACTTATTCTTTTATATTCGTCTTATTTTACTTATATACATTAACTGTAGTAAAACAAGGAAGTGAATTCCACCTAGATGATTTTAATGGTTTGAAATAACTATAGATCTAACCATTGGAAATATAAGTAAGTTGGAAATTATTGTGTTCAATGCATTAGAAGATCACATTTTCCATACTTTGTAAGACGTTTAGTGTTTATTAGTCTAAATTGACAGCTTTTGAAATGCCATTAATAATTTTGACTTACAGTTATTCGGAAAACCTTTAAAGATGCGGAATTTTGCTTTTTATGTTTTTATGGAAGTCAAGTTTTTGTCTCATAGAATAGAAACATAACATTTGCCATTGCAGAACAATGATGAAATAAAATATAAAGGTCCAACGTAGTTAGAGGCAAACTAGGAAATCTATTCAGAAAGCTGAAGACAAGACACAGTTGCGGTGAATTATTAGTATAGGAACTGTAAATGTGAACTGCTTGGTTTGCATTTTGTGAAGAATCTCATTCTAGTGCTCACAGAGGCCATTGTGTTCTTTGTAACAGACTGATATGCAACATTACCAGATAATCTTATCAGCCTTCAATTCAAAAGGATGTATTCCTGTTAAGAGTAAAGCAAAGCCCCTCGTTATTCGTATCTTGTAAGAACTTTGTAGTCTGAGAACCAGGAGGAAACCCTTTTCTGCATCTCCGGGATTCCAAGAGAATACCGGCTAGCAATATACTTGTGTGCAACTATTTACCAATGGCCTTTTCTATGTGCTTCTGTGACTTAGCTTCTTCCTGAAGAGGATTTCATTCCTTCCTTTGAATGGCATTGCCTTTCCTGAACAGTACATCTAGAGCTGTGAGCAATCTGTTCCTGCATGCTTTCTTGTGAAAGACTTGTGTTTCTTTTGTGCCCTACAAACTCATCCCATTACCCACTTACATGGTTGCTATTAGTGGATCTAAAAAACAAAATTAAAAAGAAATATCTTATAAATCAACTTTTAGTTTATGGTCCTCCACCCAACTGATGGAAATGGAATAATCTAACTGAAACAAGACAAGTCAAGAATATGCGTGTGTATTAAAAATCACCTTGCAAATAGACAGTATAGGAACATGAAACCCAAAATGAAATTTATTTCTGAATACAAAATAACTAATTCTTTTAGAAATTTCAGTAAGAATCCAAGAGGTGACTATACACTAAATAATATTATGACATGGTTTATATTCAATTTCAAAACATACAATGATCATGTGTGGAATATTATATATTGAATATATATAATTATATTTTAAGTGTAAATATATACTTAGAATATATATTATACATATTTATAATATATTATATATACATATGTAATATATAATATACATGTATATTATAAATATAAATACATATATATATACACATGCATATATATAAATATATATACAGATATAAACACACACACACACACACATATATATATATATATATATACGCATATACACATATATACTATATATATTGAAACTTTTTTTAATGTTACACTCCTTGCGGTGCCTGGGTGGCTCAGTTGGTTGAGCATCTGACTTCAGCTCAGGTCATGATCTTGCAGTTGACGAGTTCAAGCCCCGCGTTGCATCAGGCTCTGTGCTGACAGCTCAGAGCCTGGAGCCTGCTTCAGATTCTATGTCTCCCTCACTCTCTGCCCCTCCCCCACTCATGCTCTGTCTCTATCTCAAAAATAAATAAACATTAAAAAAAACTTTTTTCGTTAACACTCTTGGGAGATTTCTACTATAATTGTAACTAATAAGAAAGAAGCGGGGCGCCTGGGTGGCGCAGTCGGTTGAGCGTCCGACTTCAGCCAGGTCACGATCTCGCGGTCCGTGAGTTCGAGCCCCGCGTCGGGCTCTGGGCTGATGGCTCAGAGCCTGGAGCCTGTTTCCGATTCTGTGACTCCCTCTCTCTCTGCCCCTCCCCCGTTCATGCTCTGTCTCTCTCTGTCCCAAAAATAAATAAACGTTGAAAAAAAAAAAAAATTAAGAAAGAAGCAGATGAAGAAGCAGATGATATTTTGGTTGTTGTCAAAAAAAAAAAAGTACATTACTGAGAACAACAACAAAAAGAACACCAAAAAAATATATACTAAGGTTCAGTTCAAAGCATCTTTAACAATAAAAGCATGTTTTCCACCAAGTTCTGTTTCAACATTTGGTATAACTTACATTGAAAATATTTCTATTAAAGCTATTCCCTCTAGAGCTATTTCAACACATAGAGCTCCTAATTTTCTTTTCAGTGTGAATGCTGATTAATGACAGGAAACCTGACATTACAATGAATTGGGGAAAATGCATTGTGGGAATCCGATTAGGTTATTGAGGACGTTTCACTGCTTTTAGAACAGAGCTTGTCAAAGTACAATCCATTCAAAAGCAGCCAGGCTGGAAATACCTCTTCCTTGTTTATGGATGATGCCATGTAGTTTTACTGATTCATAATGGAGCCACAGCCTTTTTATTTTGACAGTTTAAGCACCGAAAAGAAAAATAAAACTGCTGTGTGAGAACCTCCTTCATAAATGGCTTCATGTTAAGTCTTCCTCTCTACAGGTTCACATTAAGAGCCACAACAGGTTTTGTGTCTGGGAAAAGCAAAACTTTCCCTTGGTATAACGCAAGATGTTTCAAAAAAGAGGAAGCAAATTAAACTTAGAAATAAAAGCATGGTGAGTTATCTTTAAGTAAAATTAAAATTTTATAAATCTGCATGGTAGTTTTCTAGAATATAAAAAGATGTCTTTATCTACATAGTAAAAATCAAAATATGACCACCTGTACATTTTCACACGCTTTCCACAAAAATTCCATCAGCACATTGATTAGACTGTGCAAGATCTCTAGAGAGAATGAGTGTTTTTTCCACTGCAGCCCGTAAACCCAACTTGTAATAAGAGACAACACACATTAATAGGTTTATCAAAAGGGGGAACTAGCATTTAGAGATGCAAAACATCATTTTGAGGTTTTCCAGGTACCATAATGATAGTTTTTCTTACCACTGAATATTCATGACACCTCATAAAACTAATGATAAACATAAAAATTGATGTGAACGTTTGACTAATCTGCTCTTATTTGTTTGGAAGAGCTGTCGTAATTGCCTGGTTTGTAAATTAAACATCTGCTATGGGAATAAACAAAAACATAACTGAGCATATTCAAATAAATTGAATTCACTCTGGTTCCATAAATTTTATTATATGGGCTCATCAATTTTATTACACCTGAGCGCAGCATTGCCGCCAAAGTCAATGCATTTTGAGGTGTCCTGTTTGTAAAAATAAATGCTTTCTTTTTCCACTAAAATGCAGATGTTACTTAGATCGTTTTTCGAGGAATGTTTCAATATTAGAGCTCAACTGATTGAAGCCACCCGCTTTGTTG
Organism: Prionailurus viverrinus; assembly: GCF_022837055.1. NCBI lineage: Eukaryota > Metazoa > Chordata > Mammalia > Carnivora > Felidae > Prionailurus > Prionailurus viverrinus. The sequence continues at coordinate 104,128,045 of NC_062565.1, forward strand.
GTTGACTGCGAGCTGGGCTCCGCTACCATGCCGCTTGAGTTTCGGCAGATCATTGAAATCAACCATACGACACAGCAGCACATGTCAAACAAGATAATAATCATTTCACTGCAGTGAAATTAGTCTGTCTGATGGTTGGCACAACCGTATTTTTCTACTTTTGAAGCCATCAAGATGAAATATATTGCAGAACAACTAACCAGATCAAGGCCCACATGGAAGACACCAACAAGTGGGCCTGCTAAAATGAGGGAGCCATACCTTTGATGCAATTATATATATTTGTCTTCTGTATCTATTCCTTGATCCTTCATATCTACTAACATACTTCCCACCAATATTTCAAAGTTTTCGTAGAGATTATCAAGTCAAATTAAGTGTTCCAACCAATAGACAAGTAAAAAAAGATGGAGATAATACTTCACTAGTATATTAGAATGATCGCCCGTGAGAGGAAAGTGATGCAAAAAGTAGAATAAGACAAAATATAAAAAGGTTCAGAAATCCCCTGATTTCTGATATTTGTAAGGCATGTTTCACATTATTCTGAGAAGTATGAGATATAAATGACAACAAGAGGCATGTTGTGTGATGATCCCATTCAAACTTCTGCATAAAGATGATGTAAACATGCTGACGTAGTAGATTCCACTTTGAAAAGAAAAGCAAAATTTCCAGCTAGTAGGAGAGACCAGAACTTTGTATATACCTCCATTGAAATCACAGGTGCTTACCTAGAAAGCCAATACCTATATCCCTGATAAGCTGGCCCTCTCGTGGCCTCTCATCTTTTTTCTGGGGAAAAATTAAAAGCAATTCCATCATTGCTCAATCAGGAACTCCATGAGCTGAGGGAAGCTTCTGGAAGCTTGAGAGGAAGCAATGGTCTTGACTGTAATTTGTCAGGAACTCCAACTATTAAACATGTTTTACTAAGAACTTTTCATATCCAGCCTTCTTTTATAAATTCAGAAAGATTTTTTATTCAAACAGGTAATGACGGGTTTCTAATCAAGTTCCTGGCCAGTGATTCAGGGACTGAACCACCCAGTCATCTGAAACATTGAGTATGAGGTGAGAGATATAATCACCAGGATTTGCTCAGAAAAACAAAATCAAAGACAAACTATGGGCTCCTGCAAGGACAGTATCTTATTACATCAAAGTTGATTGGATAGTTAAGTGTCACTGACTCAGAACATTTTAAAATACATAACACACCCAGCTGGAGATAACATGCAAGAAATACCAACCCCAACTTTCATACTGTTCAAGAGACTTTGATTTAATAGCTCCAATAACCTCAGGGAGGAAATTCATCTTGTTTTAGTCCACTAGATAGGCTTGTAACAGTATCCGATATAGTTATTGCTTAATTTTATGCTTCATGGTGGTGGTAGCAATTAGAAGCAAGTAGTTTCCATTATAATTGGTGGATAAATAAACTTTTATCCCTTTATAGTGTTTTTAGTAAAACTTCAGCCTCCCAAATACAGATTACAGTCTCAATCTTATTGAAGGGCATCAGAATATACCAACCTAAAATATACCAGTTTGGCTTATTAACTATTTGGAATTAAAGTTATCTACAAAACAGCCACTAACAGACAGGCACTCTGACCCTTCTCATCTCCCTGAAAGCAGGAAACGAATATCCCATGTGAAAGATACCGTCCCTGTGCCAGGTGGAAGAGGCACATTCATATCACCAGAAGTAAGAAATTTAGGGCTGAAAAGACTATACAAACAAGTTATTTCCTCACTAATTTACTACCCCAAACCAAACCTTTTCTATCCCTACGCTATACATGTATTTTCAGAGGTACAAAGAAGAAAATAGTATAGCCTTTCATTGCCAAGAAAAAAAAGAACTTTGGCTTCAGATTATCATCATAGCTAACAACAACAACAACCACAAAAAGCATGTTGAAAGAGCAATTGGGGCACCTGGATGGCTCAGTTGGTTAAGAGTCCGACTTCGGCTCAGGTCATGATCTCACGGTTCGTGAGTTAGAGCCCCACGTTGGGCTCTGTGCTAGCAGCTCAGAGCCTGGAGCCTACTTCAGATTCTGTGTCTGCCCCTCTCTCTGCTCCTCCCCTACTCATGCTCTCTCTCAAAATAAATAAACATTAAAATTTTTTTTTTCAGAAAAAGAAAGATCTAGTATTTTTTGTGTGTCAGCTGGTACCAGTCTATTTTTTAAATACAGTCATTTGATGGTACATCTTTTGGATATTTTTGTGAATTCTTAAAACCAGTATATGTCAATGGTTAGGTTTATATTTTACACGACTTGAATATAGCATAAAATATTATGTTGTATGTCAGGTGCTATAATAATTACACTATTTTATTCTTTGGAGAAAATACAAATGTGAGCAGTTTTATAGCTATAGGGCATCTTTGCTAGATTGTTCTGATCATTTAGATTTATGTGTGTTGCTCTGTGCAAAACAAACAACACCTGTTGCTCATTCAATAATTATTTTGAGTGTTTGTTGCAGATAAGGTGCTGTACCAGGAACTGCAAATAAAGCACTGAGAATGACAGATCAGGCCTTGGCCCTCACGGAGCTCACCTTTATAGAAGGAGGGGGGGATCTCTATTAAAGTATGGATTCCAGTTATGCCATTCAATTTTGAGAGGTGCTCTGAAAGGATAGGGCTTCTTATCCTGAATGTGCATCTGAATGACCTGGGGATTGTATTAAAATGCAGATTCTGGTTCAGTAAACCTGGGGCAGAAGCCCGAGGTTCTGTATTCCTAAAAAACCTCCAAGTGTTGCCAAAGATGCAGGCTGGCCTGAGACCTCACGTGAATCAGCAAGGCATTCAGGTGCTGCAGGATGCACAGGTGGGAGAGCGACCCAACTCAGGAGATTAGGAATAACTTCTCTGAAAAATGATGAATAAATCATTGAGACCTGAAGGAGAAGCAGGAGTTAAGTGATAAATGGGAAGGGACCAAGAATATTTCATGAGAGGGCAGAGCAAGGGCAAAGGCCCTGATGGGACACAATCATATTGTGCTCTAAGACCCACAAGGCCAAGGTGACTCTAACACAAAGTTGAAAACAGAGTGAGGATTGATGCCAATGACATTGGCAGGGGTCACATCACTGAGGGGATAAGGGTCGGATGTGGAAGCATAGTGGTGAGAATCTGAAAGTAAGAAATTAGAAACAGTTGGGGAAAATGGAGTTTTGAGGTCACAGATCTTAAACGATAAAATTGAAGTATATTAAAAATTTTAAGAGTTTATTTGAGCAGAATTGATTCAAATCGGGCAGCACCCAATCTAGCAGATAGAAAGGAGCTCCAAGGAGCTATATAAAATGAAAGACTTTGATAGCCAGAAGGGAATGGGAACAAGAAAGTGTGCTGGTCAACGGAAAGTAGTTTTTGCTTTGGTGTTTGCAAGCTTACTTCTTTAGAGGAAGGCAGAAGTCTCTCAGGCAGAGTCCCCAACTAGTGCAGATCATGCTATTTCTGACTGACTGGCTTAAGATTCCATTTCTGGGAGAGACGACACTATAATTAAGTTAAGTCCTGGTATGGTGATGTGGGACTTAATATAAGTAACCCCAGTGGGGCCTCTTTTTTTAAAGCTTTCTTATTTATTTTGAAAGAAAGAGCATGGGAGGGGCAGAGAGAGAAGAGAGAGAGAATTTGATACAGGCTCCATACTATCACTGCAGAGCCCGATATGGGGTTTGAACTCACGAAATGTGAAATCATGACCTAAGCTGAAACCAAGAGTTGCACTGATGTTTAACCGCTTAACCGACTGAGACACCGAGGTGCTCCGCGGGGGCCTGATGTTTTTAACACAATCAATGAAGTTTGCAGAAGAAGGGAATGTACATGAGAGCCATGGTTCAGAAAAGTTGTTTACAGGTACTCTTTCAGGGTCAAGAGTGAGAGAGCAGCTTGAAAAATTGAATAGCTCTAGGAATTACCAGAGGGTGATGTTGAAAGTAGGAGAAAAGGCTGGAGGGACAAGCAGGTAGAACTCTAAATGTCCTGATGAAGTCACACTAGACAGCAGAAGAGGGAACATGATTTAAAATGGCCGTCTCTGGGGCGCCTGGATGGCACAGTCTGTTAAGCATCCAGCTTTGGCTCAAGTCATGATCTCATCGTTAGTGAGTTTGAGCCCCACATTGGGCTCACTGCTGTCAATACAGAGCCCGCTAGGGATCCTGAGTCTCCCTTTCTCTCTGCCCCTACCCTGCTCATGCTCTCTCTCTCAAAAATAAATAAAATATTTGAAAAATAATAAATAAATAAATAAATAAATAAATAAATAAATAAATAAAATGTCCATCTCTGAGCTCTAATCCAGGACTGCCATTATGTACCAAGGAATGTGTAGTGGTTGGAAATGAGGGCTCCGAATCCTATTGCAGGATTCAAGACCTATCTCAGCATCCTCATGGCCCTATGAACGTGGGCAAAGTAATTAACCTCTCTGCTCATCAGTTCAAAAAGACATCCTCATCTCTAAAAAGACACAATTATCAATATCCCAGGGTTGTTAGGATCAAATGTAATGACATATGTAAAGGGTTTCCTGGTATGTGCTAATAGTCAATAAATGTTGGCCATTATTATTTTTTCTCCTACACAAGCCATGTATTTATTTTTGACCTTAATTTTCTGAAGATACTAAAATCAGTTATATCTAATGCATTCTCTAATTTAAAACTCTATGATTTTATCAGAAGAAGAAGAATATTTAAATATGTAAATTACAGAGGTAGAATGACTCAACTCCCTGTTATGGAGTCCTTGCCCAGGTGTTTGTTTGTTTGTTTGTTTGTTTTCATTTTTTCATTTTGGGAATCCCTTTAAAATAGCTTTGTATTTCTGTTCTCCCAAGCCTCTAACTATTTATTTTCTCAACATGGCCAGCAGAAACCACTCATCTAGGATGGGATATCTTTAATTTTTTTTTTTATTTTTCAGGAGCTATGTAAGTAAAGTATAGCAGAGACTACAAGCTGCACAAATATTAGTTATCCTTTGTTCAGAACTTGAGTGTTTTTAGCTGCTGAAAATTAAGACTATCTTTCATAGTGTTCCCTATTGTGGGATATAGTGCAGTGACAGAAGTTCTGGCCAATGAGAGAAACAATACGCTGTATGGTGACCTACGGGATCTCCCTTATGTGCTTTTTGTCTCTTCTTCTTCTTGCTTACTGGGATGTGGATGTGATGCCTGAGCTAAAGCAGCCATCTAAAAGAATCAAGTGGAAGTCACTTGCTGATCATGGAGAAGCAGCAAGATAATAGATGCCTGCATGTCTGGCCACATGCCACTACACTAGCTCAGGATAACCTTCATCTTACTTCTTTTAAGTCAGTAATAAATGAACTTCTATCTTTTTAACCCAGTTATTTGGGGATTTTTACCGATAAATGATAAATAGAGAGATACCTATCTAGATAGACATATCAAAGGAAGATATTATTCTCATACAAACAAAAATGTATTATATTGTGAAAATAAGTTTGAAAGTTTGAGCAAATTTGAACAAGTTTCTAAAAATATATAAAAGCTAAAAAAGTCAAGAATAAAGAAAAAAATGAGCCAACAGAAGTCACGGAGTGTGTGAATAAAGTTGTCGACAGCAGTAGCTCCTAAGAATTCCCTAATGAAATAACTCAAGACATGACATCTCATGATTCAAACTGAAAGAACGAATCAAATATAATTAGTTTATTCCAGCCTATAATTTCGTTCACGTCTGGTCAAATGTCCAGAGTGTCTAAGTCATATGATGCTATAAATGTTGCCAGGTTTCTGATGTGAAAGACATTCTTTAGAAAGGAGTCTGAGGAGGTAAGCAATTATCAACTTCTTTAATATGCTAATATTTAGCAAGTAGTAATCGAGGTATAGACATACATATCATTTTGTAACTTCTGCTGGTAATTATGTAGCGACCAACACTCATCTCATTCTCAGCCTCTTGTGTCAATGATTTTGTAAGAACTTATATATTGGTATTAAATTCATTTTTGCATAAATAGTTAGAGAAGTTTTTTTTTTCTTACCATGACTGGCACACTAATAATGAAGATAGATAGCAGAACTCCAAATATGAAATGAAGGAAATTATTGTCACTGAACAACTTGATAAAAATATTTTGACATTTGATCTAATATGGTCATGTAAGTTTCATGAAGGTAAGGAATTCTATTTTTGGAAACTGCTATCCTTATTGAGTAGATATCATATAGTACCCATTTATATTTTTTGAATGAATGGGCTATCAAAAACACACTGACGAAAATTTACATGCAGTACAGAGTTAAATGGCAACCATCCAAAAGATGGCTATTGAAAGCTTACTATTGTCAGTACTGAGAAAGCATTAAAGATGTTAATCTCTCAAGGAAAGTAGTTGCATATGAGAGATTTCTGAGACTTTTATGAACACTAGAGGAACTCCAGTGAATTAAAGATATTTAAAAGGTTATAATCTATGCTAAGTGAAACAAGTCAGTCAAAGAAAGACAGATGCCGTATGTTTTCATTCATATGTGGATCCTGAGAAACTTAACAGAAGACCATGGGGGAGGGAAAGGGGGGAAAAAAGTTACAGAGAGGGAGGGAGGCAAACCATAAGAGACTCTTAAATACTGAGAACAAACTGAGGGTTGATGGGGAGTGGGGGAGAGGGGAAAGTGGGTGATGGGCATTGAGGAGGGCACCTGTTGCGATGAACACTGAGTGTTGTGTGGAAACCAATTTGACAATAAATTATATTTAAAAAATAATTAATTAAATTAAAAAATAAAAGGTTATAATCTAGAGTTCTTATGCCTCTTCAAGAAAGAATTCAGACTAATTAGGACCTTTTGTTTATGAAAATGATTTTATCTACATAACTGTTAACATTGATTATTTTCAACGTACTTTGTTAATTACTTTTATGAAGTTCTCACTTATACAAAACATGCAGTAGTGTAATATGTCCCATCTTGTGACAACTGACAATGGGCCATTAGTAATAAGTAATAACTAATAATATAAAGGCCATGTTTTAAACAACAAATAGATACAGCAAAACCATACTAACATAAACCTTCCAGAAAAAAGAAACATGCACTTTTTTAAAGGTGAGGTTGAATTTCCTTTAGTCTTTTTATATTTTCTCAACAAACTATATCCCAAACATGTGTACATTAAACAACAATGTGCTGGGGTGCCTGGGTGGCGCAGTCGGTTGGGTGTCCGACTTCAGCCAGGTCACGATCTCGCGGTCCGGGAGTTCGAGCCCCACGTCAGGCTCTGGGCTGATGGCTGAGCCTGGAGCCTGTTTCCGATTCTGTGTCTCCTTCTCTCTCTAACCCTCCCCCATTCATGCTCTGTCTCTCTCTGTCCCAAAAATAAATAAAAAACGTTGAAAAAAAATTAAAAAAAAAACAATGTGCTTAAACACACACACACACACACACACACACACACGTCCAACTCTGACAGAATCCAATTGTTTCATTAAAAGAGAAAAAAACATGAAATGCATTTTAGTTGTTATTTTAACATCATAGTTCATGATTTATAGGTGCTCATTCTACAAAATATGACTTATGTCTAATACCATGCTTAAAATCAAAATGTGACATCCCAAATTTAATTTTATAAATTAGAGGTTGGAGAGAATTTACTCACTGTAACCCAACTTTCCCTTCCGAGACAGGAATAACTTCTTTCAAAATGCCTTTTTCAGTAACAACTTAATTTGTGTATAGACAGTAGCTTCCAATACAACTTGATTATGAGATTTAAATTATCTTCTAGGAATTTCCATTTATTGATCCTAGTTTAGCACTTGAGCATGATTTGAAGTCAACCTCTTCTTTCCTCCATGTGAGAGCCTGCTGAGTTCTTGGAAATACTTTGTCGTTCTCCTTTGGTCACATGCCCTTCAATCTTAATACATTCCAACAAATCTTCTATGACACCATCTACGGTATGATGTTGAGATCTTTTCTTCCATCTCTTCTGTCTTAAAGGACAAAGTATTCTTGACCAAGGCTACCATACCATACATGTTTTATTCTGTGCCCTCTTGAATCTTAGAAGTTTTAAAGCATAACATATTTATATAAATTTGATTAATCATAAGGTTGTTTCTTGAGGGAAGAAATCATTTGTTTTTGTCAACTCAGGCTGGCATAGCAAAACATCATAAAGAAATTTGTTTAAAGAAAAGAAATTTGTTTATCTGGCTCCACACTGAGCATGGGGCCTGCTTAAGATTCTCTCTCTTGCTCTGCCTCTCTTCCCACTCGTGCTCTCTCTCTTTCTCTTTTTCTCTCTCTTTCTCTCTCTCAAATAAAGCAAGAAAAAGCAAACAGCACACTGTTTAAAGATATTTATTTATCACATCATTCTTGATGAGGGCCCCCTTCCCGGCTGGCAGAGGGCTGCCATCTTACTGTGCACTTTTATCGCTTTTCCTTGATACATGGACATAAAGAGAGACAGCTCTCTTTCTCCTTCTTTTCTTTTCTTATAAAGGCTCTGATTCTATTATATAAGTATCATCCTTATGACCTAATCTAAACCTAATTATCTCCCAAGGACTCCACACCCCAATACCATCATTTTGGGAGTTAGTTTCTACATGTGAATTTTGGAAAGACATAAATATTCAGCCCACAACAGCATTCCTATGTTGATCTTCATTTGGCTAGAGCGGAGTCTGGCGCAAATAGATATATGGTAATGGAATAAAGTTTCATAACTTATATTGTCAATAAGTTTTCTTACACTATGAACTACTTAAAGAAAAAAAAACATATCTTAAAGGGGTCATTTCTCAGAATATTGCAAAAACTCCTTAAGCAAACTGTCAAGCTGATTATCTAGCATGACAGACACAAAAAGAAAAGAAACAAAAACAATTTTTTTAAGAATGAGATCTCCATAATTACAGATCAATGATCAGAATTTAATCATATCTCTTAGTTCTTTTATCATTGGAATCCAGGATAAGTCCTTAGGTCATACAAAAACCCTCTCTTTTAAATATATATAAACTAACTTCTCGTGAACAACAGCAACAACAACAACAACAACAACAAAATAATAGGAAAAGAGCAGCTCTCCAGTCATTGCTGGTTTGTCATCATATCAACATGGATTTTTCTCAATCCCATCATTAATTAAACGAGGCAGTCTGTGGGAAGTCAATGAATACTCTTATACAGGGAGGACAGGTTCAAGTTCAAAGCAAAGATTCATTTTTAACCATATTGATTAAAACAAAATATTCAAAACTTGGTTTGACTTCGGAAAATTGGAGGAAGTCACCTTTCTGTTTCCATACTGATTACTGGCAAACATTTATTTCCAATTCCATACTCCTAAAGATGTATTAATAGTGGTCTTCTACAAAGAAAATTATCTAAAGGACCATAGGGAAGGAGTGAACTAGTGTATGTGGTTTGCAAAGCCTCTCTAAGTGATTTTTTAAAAAAAAAATTTGTTTCATGTTTATTTATTTTTGAGAGAGAGAGAGACAGAGTAGGAGAGGGGGAGGGGCAGAGAAGAAGGAGACCCAGAATCTGAAGCAGGCTCCAGGCTCTGAGCTGTCAGCACAGACCCAGACACAAGGCTCGAACTAACAAGCCATGAGATCATGATTGGAGCCACCCAGGAGCCCCTCTAAGTGATCCTAACAAACAACTTTCAACAAATCCACCTGAGCTGAATCACTGGATTTCAAATTGAAGAGCATTGTGTTACATTAAACTCTACAACCCTAAAAACAACCGGAGCATTATTCTCATTGTTATTGTTATTTTGGCCAGGAAAGACAGGTATAGTTCTAATTATTAGGCCAATGAAAATAAAATTCAGTAATACATTTTGATAGAAAGAAAGCATGCTAGTAACCAACATATATTAGATGAGAAACAGAGTAATCAGTCAAAACAAGCCATAACAACTTGGTATGCTGAAAAATCTCTGCCCCTAAAATTGAACTTTAAAATACAGTGTGCATATACTGAACAATGATCAATGCATTCATGGCAAATACTATCATTTGAATGCATAATTATAAGCATCAGTATCCATCTTGTCTGAGCAAGTGTTGCTTTTGGTGCTTTCTAAAAGTGCAAGGGAAACACTCTTTGTTTAAAATGAAGTGATTTGTAACAATCCTTGAAAACTCACCTTTTGTGACAGTATTGGCATTTTTCTGTCAAGCCACGCAAAAATGATTTAGGATTTTTGTTTCTGGGAAGTATGCAGACTTGAGGGAGGATTTTTTTTCTTCTTTTAGCAAGCCTCATAATGAATGCCTTAATCATTAGGAAACCCATTTAAAATCTTTTACTTGCAATTTCCTGAAAATAGCCGCGGTTCTATATTGAAAACCTTCTAGCACAGCCTTTATTTTATGGCAGGCAAATAATAAATAATGTCCTCATGGTACTTTGTGGAGGGAAGCTGAAGGCTGAGATAGAATGAAGTTCAAAAGAATTTTTCTCAGGAGTGGAGAAATGACACAGACCTTATTTCCTATATAACTTGGTACCCTATACATGCAGTCACATGAACAGTGATCTTAGCAAAACTGAAGGTCATTTAGGTTTCAGTAAAAGTAAACAAAATCTAAACTGAAATTGAATGCTACTTTTTTTTTTAAATAACGAGAATGTTTTTAAGGACATACCTCATATCAACAATTTTGTTACTCCAGGATAAAATGACTTAGCAAAACAATTTTTGTCCTGTCCACAAATTTTCAAGGCCCCTCCATTAGTGCCACTGTGTCACCATCACAGTCATCTCTGTCTTGGCCCCCGTGGGCACACCCTTCCCTAGCAGAGCCATTGTTACTACCTGCTGCCCTTTTTATCCCTGGCCCTCCACACCCAGAGCCACTGTTTGGGAAGCCACTGCCATTAATTCTTCAGTCACCATGATAACCTTAATATGGGATAAAAACAATATCATTTCTCTTTTCCATATATTCTCTATGTCAATACCCTTTAATCTTCACAAATTATAAAATATTTGTTTTTTGTAAAGTTATGGCTACATCTATAAGGTGGATTCCTGCTAGAAGAGGATTTATTTATCATCTAATATCAGCCCTTTCCCAGGCTGCCTTACTTTACAAGACTGTGGGTCAATGAGAGCCAGACTTCTTGCCCTTTATAAGATCTCATCCTTATAGCTAGGTGATTAGTCTCCATGTCTAAATGCTCTGCTATCATTACTGTGTTTAATCCCACCCCTTTATAGATTGGCCATTTTGATCTAGATTCTATGGAGATTATACACAGCCTGGAGGCAAGCTACTTAAGTTGGTATTCTACATCTGTCACTTATTAATGGTATAAACAATTCATCTCCTCTATCGACAAAATACTACCAAAAATAGCTCTCAACTTTCAGAGTTGTTCTGAAGGTTAAATGAGTTAATACTCTTACAGTAATTAAAACAATGCCAGACATATATTAAATATAAATTGTACTAATAAAAGCAAACATGTACTGCCATGGTAGTCAGAAGCGAATTAATTCCATTATGGAATGAAGAGCCAAAAACTGTCCTAGATAGGAAAGAAGTCACAGTACTGGCCCTGGAAAAGTGGTAGAGATGTAGAAAGAAAGTCTAATATGAGCTAGCAATGCCAAAAAAAAAAAAAGATGTAGCTAAGAAAATGGTCATGAGTAAAATTACAGGAACACAATTTATTAAAACCTATGAGTGCATTGAATAATATGGAGTTCAGAACTGTAGCAGGTCAGAGACATTTTGGAAATTCCATATGAGAGTAGCAAAATTAATTACATTTAGAAAACTAGCCTTTTCATCATATTGAGAAAGCAATGAATATAGGTGGCTCAGAAAGCCAAAGTTTAGTAGTGGATTTTATTTTAAAAATTGAACTATTTGAAGAAAGTCTAAATAATGAATGAGAGGAGAGCAATTTTCAGCAGAAATGTTGCAATATGCAAAAGTAAAATCAGACAGGAAGTTAACCTGCCTTTTCTAAATGCATTTTGGGGTCCATAAATGTCTTTATTTAGTTGGATCATGAATCATGTGGTAAGTCTGGTGTGACTTATGAAAAAGTATTAAAAGTAAGTAAATGTAACTCAAAATTCCATGAAAAGTATTCCAGCAGAATCTTGTCCAAAGCTGAGAGGAAGGAAATACTAAGCTGTTATGTAGGCAAGGAAACTTGCTACCCTGTAAGATGATGGAACTTTCAGGGACAGCTGAGGGAAAAGTTGCCTGGAAGACAGAGACCATCTAGGGAAAAGGTAATTGAAGCATATTTAGGATATGTGAAAGGGTGATTGTGCAACAAAGAAAGATTAGGCAAAATAATCGTTTATCTTTGGGCTAGAATTTTAGAAAGACATCAAGTTCTCACGAAGAAACCTGTTCACATGGCTGCCCACAGCATACATCTTCCTGACTTCTGTCACTGTAGGTCATTCCCTAGCATGGCTCGACATCACACCCTGCACATAAATAAGCTGCACAATCAGTTATGTGATGTCTTAGGCTACTTTTACCTGATCTTATTGTTTTGATTTTACAATCGCGGTAAATGAGACACAGCCTTTATTTTAGTCTCTCACGCAGTAGGGGATGGCAAGTTTAAGTGTAATCATACTCAAAAACTATTGCAGACATGCTAACGTGTAAGTAAGAGAAGGCTTATACGTACTTTAGTATGCATGTCAGAAACTTACTGTGTACCACTTCATGTCCTTCTTGGCCTTGTCTCTCTTGTTTCAGCCACTGTAGGGTCTACCAGCTATGTGTAGTCTCTGACTTCGTGCAGACACAAGCTGAGAGTGACTTGTTTGATGTCCACACTCTGCACTCCTCTGGAACTTCCCTGCTGCTGTTGAGGCATCAGATGCCCTATATCTCTACTCAGTGCCCACCCAGGTGCAAACCAGAAGCTCAGTGGTGTTAAGACCTCATAAAGCAAACTTTTAAACAATAAGACATAGGACCCAATGAATGATTTGTTTTGTTTTGTTCTGTTTTTTTTTCTTTCCCTTTCTTAGGTGTATGGTCCTCAGAAGCAATCATTTATAAGCCTTTTACAAGCCATTAGAAGATTATCTTAAGATTCAGCTGTAAAGTATCTGACCCCCAATGTTAGGGAGGATGGAATTTTCCCACCAACAAGCAATTCTTGTACACTAGCTGGGTATCCTACAATTCAACTCCGTTCTAACACTATTTACCTGGAGATAGCAATGGACTTCACGGAGTAAGTGGTTAGTCCTAGAAGAAGGCCTTCCCGTCCCCTCTCCCCACCTACCATTTCAGACACCTGTTGCAAGTGTAGGTTATCAACTGTGTTTCTGATTGACTGGCTATAGATGGGAAGTTCCAATGACCCTCCCATTCCTTGGGTTCATTTAATTTGTAGAGTGCCTCACAAGAACACAAAGAAACATTTTACTTACTGGATTACCAGTTTATTATAAAAAGATATAACTCAGATCAGATATAAGTCAGATGGAAGAGATGCATAGGGCAAGGTAGGAAGGAGGGACATGGAACTTCCATCTTCTAAGTGCACAACTCTCCCCAGATGTCTACTTATTCACCAACTGGGAATCTCTCTAAACACTCTCATTTTGGATTTTTAGTGGAACTTAATTACATAGGCAAGATTGATTTAAATCATTGGCTATTGGTGATCAGTTCACCTGCCTATGCCTCCCCAATTCTGGAAATCAGAAGGATGGGACTGAGAGGTACAACCCTCTGTTCGCAGTTGGTCCCCCTCACAAGGAACCCTCATCTTTAGGTGTTTTCCAAGTCACTCCATTAACATATCCTCTGTTGTAGAAGAAAAGGAGCTTGCTATGAATAACAAGACACCCATTTCACTTTTGTGGTTCTGAAGCAATTTTAGAAACTGAGGACAAGAGGCCAAGCATCATAACAAAAGATGTTCCCATTGCTCATATCTTCTGGAAATTCCAGGGGTCTTGGGACCTGTAAGCCAGGAAGTATGAACAAAGACCAAACTTGTATGAGAAGTACATCTGAATGACAAAATATATATTTCCTATAAATTACAATATCACGAACAGTCATACTTGGCACTAGGTGGTATCCAAATGATCAGTGTACCCACACAATGGTATTTTCCGTTCCCCTAATCACTTGCATTTTCCCTTACTCTTATATCCTAGTATTTCTAAATAAAATCATAACACTTAAGTCTTTACCTCAGGATCTCTTTCCTGGGGATATTTGGTACCAAACTGATCCTAAAAAGAGAACTTGAAAAATAAGATCTGGGAGCTCTATCACTCACTTCTCTGATATTTCAGTTGACTTAATTGCTTACGTGATGGTGATAAATCCTAGTAAGACACACATCTGACAGAAGATTGGAGATAATTGTCAGTCTTGTTTTTAGAAGTACAATGATATGCAGCATTCCGAAAATCCTCTCTACTGAAAATGACAAATATATATATGTCTTATGCCTCTACTGCTAAGAAAAATCTGTTCGATTACCTTCTTTAGGTGGGAGAGGCAATATACATGAAAAGATATTCTAACTCATTTGTTGGTTAACTCAGAAGAATCCCTGTTCCAAGTAGGGTTTAGAAAAAGAAACTAAGCCATGGGTTTAGGCTACAAAATAAGATGCCCTAAGTTCATTCAGAATATTTGACTTAACAAATACAATGATGTTAAAAATATTTGTGGTAAATAAATTTATGGGCTGTCTCTGTCAGGCACAGTGAACACCATAAGGTTCAGAAACAGTCACACTTGCTTCTGGGATAATCACTTTGTATTCGAAAAAGTGCTTTTGCATCTTTTGGGGCCCTAGTACCTTTGCAGGAAATAGTTGAAAAAGGAGGAGAAAGGGACTCAAGTACAGATATACATGAATTCCTGGGCAAATGGTTTGGGAAAATGGGTAAATGGTTTAGTTATGCTTATAATATAGAAAGATCCTAGACTATCCAAAACAAGCCAATCTGAAGAAAGGATATGTGGAAGTGACCAGCCAATTTTTGTTGGACCCCTTTAATGCTTGTACAGTGGACATATGAATGGAGTGCCCCTGATGGCAAGAATGGAGGCTATGCTTATATCCAATAGCATGGGTTCCCTCTCACCAAGGCTAACACAGCTACTCCCACTGCAAAATGTTTAACCCTCCAGGAGCAAAGACTTGTAGACCACTTGATATGTCCCCATTGGCTAAAAAGTACAGTAAGTACTCCATCCACCACATTTTTTTGAATCATTTTGTTTGAAATTTTGTTGAAAGATATAAATTTAGTTTCAAGAAATTTAGTGAATGCTGAGTTGCATAAATGCAAAGAAAACCCCCCAAAACGACATTTTGAAACAGATAAAAGCCAGGAAAAACAGAAAATGTCATAAAGTAAAATCACACCTAGCATTTAAGAAAATACAATATAATATGAATGCCACTGACTTCTCATCAGAAACAATGGAGGCCATAAAAAAAGTAGAATATGGGGCGCCTGGGTGGCTCAGTCTGTTGAGCATCCAACCTCAGCTCAGGTCATGATCTTGCGGTTCCATTCTTGATTTTGAGGCCCACGTAGGGCTCTGTGCTGACAGCTTGGAGTCTGGAGACTGCTTTGGATTCAGTGTCTCCCTCTAGCTCTCTGCCCCTCCCCCACTCGTCCTCTGTCTCTCACTCAAAAATAAAATAAACATTAAAAAAATTCAAAAAGAAAGTAGAATAATATTTAAAGTGCTAAAAAGTCAAGGCAGAATTCTTATGGTGAAAATTTCCTTCAATGTAGGTGAAAATAGACATTTTCAGACAAAATAAAACCAAGAAAATTCATCATTTAGTAGACCCGTACTATAATAAATGCTACACGGAAAGTTATTCAGACTGAAAGGAGAGAAATTAAAAGTGAAACTCAGATATTTAAGAAATACATAAACATAAGAGACCATTCTTTGGTTTTGTTTTATGAAATCCATAAAACTAAAGCAAAAGCTATAATATCTTATTGCTGATTTATAACATATATGGATGCAATGCTACAGCCTTATAGCATAAAACATGGAGCTAGGTGTGATAAATGGAACTTTACAGACTGCAAGAGTTTTACATTTTTCGAGAAGAGGTCCAGTGGGATAACTAAGAATGTGTAGTGTGATCTGTTTAACAGCAATTAAAAAACAACGTAAAAAAAAAAACAAAAAAACAAACCACTTAATTTAGGATGTCCACATGATGACCTTATCAATGCTGTTGGATGAAGCTGAAACAATGGAAACGGAAAAAAAAATTGTCAGTTAATTCACTAGTCTTAATTCAAAAGCTACTGCACGTGAAATCCTTTAAGTTTTTTATGTTTCCCAGTGAGGAAAGAGTATGAACAAAACTTAGAATGAGAATCTGTCAGCTATAAGGTTTTGTGCTGAGTATTTTGAGGTATTTCTTATTGCCTTAATACTTGAAAATACCCAATGTCTAGGATACGCTCCAAAATTATTGGGCATATAAAGATAAGGAAAATGTGACTCATTTCCAAGAGAAAAAATAAATAATGAAAATTGACTGTAAGATAATGTAATAATGTCCATTATATATTTTCACACTGGTACATGATTACAAAATCACAAAACGGTGTTTGTAACACCTTTTGAAACAAATGGATAAAAGGACAAATGGTCAATAGGAAGTCATTATACTTTAGCAGTTTAAAAAGGAGTCACTAAAATCAGATCTACATCGCTATTCAATTTCTTAAAATGTTTGTCACCAAAAGCAGAGCACTGGCTGTGTGGTTGGGGTAGAGGTGGTGTAACTACAAAGTGTATGATGGATCTTTTAAAGGATAATAGAAATGTTCTATATCTTAACCCTGATGGTGGTTAGATGAGCATATAATTTGGCCAATATTCATTCATCTGGGTAGTTAAGGTAAATTTTGATATGCAACTATATCAGAGAAGTTTTAATTTCTTTAAAAAACGTGGGGATGCCTGGGTGGCTCAGTCGGTTGAGTGTCTGACTCTTGGTTTCGTTCGGGTCATGATCTCATGGTTTTTGAGATTAGCTCCACATCGGGTTCTGCACTGACCACGCAGATCCTACCTGTGACTCTCTCTGTCTCTCTGCCCCTCCCCAGCTTGTTCTCTCTGTCTCTCAAAATAAATAAGTAAACTTAAAAACTGTGGATCAAGTCCATTAACTTATTGTATTCCTAAGAAATCAAATAATCATAATCAATAATTAGTAGTTAAAATGCCATTGTTTTAAATTCATATTTGAAGAAAAGTACTTTATGAAGAAAAATGATTATTTCTTCAAATTAGTTACTTAATTTGGAAACAGAGATTGTTATGTAACGACTTTGACCAGAACACATTTTATTTATTTTTCCCTTAAGAGAAGAGCACCTTATCAAGTGATACCCAGAGAAGAGATTAAGAGGACAAGAGATAAAATTAAAGTAATATATTTCCTGTTAATGAACCACTACAAATTGGGTATAAAATGTAGACTTCGGAAAGATAATACAGGTAGTTGAGAAAATGAAACAGAGTAATGATCCAGAAACATCATAAAGAGTTGCAGGTTCAGCTTTGCATCTTTACTATCAGCAAATATAGTTCCAAGTAGATGGTAATGGCTTTGTCATTACTTTTCTGTGTTTCTCTCAGGTTTTACGTGATAGCATGCTTTTAAATTCTGAGCTAATTGGATGCTTCAATATATTAACCTTTTCCTTCCTTATCTTCCCCTTTTTTTTGCCAGTTAATATCTATGTTATTAAATTCCTTTGGAATCTTTAATTTTATAAACATCTTACTTGGACTTTTAATAAGTAACAATAAATAACATAACAACATAACATAACATAATATAACATAAAATAAAATAAAAAAGCATCACCAATTGGTTTGATAGAATTGGGCCCTGTAACTTGATTATATTCACTCATCTACTTGTTGAACTCCACTATATATCTGACACAGCTAGATACTGAAGAGCTTGGATGAAGAGCTTGGAAAAGACATACTGCCTATTCCAAGAATTTTACATATGGAAAAGTAGAGATAGAGACGGCAAAAAATACGTAAGTACCAGAGCAAGGCCATATAGAATTAATTACCAAATGTCTAAATGTCTCATCTAAATGTCTAATCAAGACAATAATGGCTAAAGAGATCATTGAAAGTTAAGAACTGCCTAGTTTAGAGTCACCACAACAAAATGAAGCTTGAGCTTGTCCTTGGGAGATAGGGTGACAAACAAAGGAAGAATACAATTCTTTTGTAATTTCTGTTTTCACTTTCTCAAGGACAAATAGAAAAATGGTGTCTTATATTTTAGCAAAACTACTAATTTAGGACCTAAACACAAGCTTGCATTTTATAAAAATGTTTATTTTTATTTTTAAAATAGAAAAAGGACATTTTCAAAAGAGTATATTACCCTCACAGACAAAAGAATCCAAACTATTACATTTCTTTTCTGAAGCCACTTCCATAAAATATCAGATGCAATATGCTACTGGGAAAAGAAACAGATTTGTATGCATGAGTTCACACTTCATTGGCTCCTTTTCCATAGAAAATACAACCCAAATGTATTCTATAGCTATCACTTATAAGTTAAATGCAAAATTATTTCTTGGCTATAATTTTAAATACAGTATATGATCTATGTAAAGGGAGGATAAAAATTAATCCAAAGGGAATCCAAATATTGTTAAAATAAAATATATTAGGTAATATAGGGACACTGGATTTAATAGATTAATCCAGTTGGAAAGAAGTAGCACTATAGCACTATGGATACATTTAGAACACAGTAGGTGTGTAGGGGCTTAGAACTCTATTCTAAGCTTTCTTAGCATATTGGCTGTCTACCAGCAAAATAATTATCCACTGGTGTTTCAATAATTACATATATTTCCATTCAGAATTAAAGGCCTTCATGATAATAAGCACTAGTCTATCCCATTGTCTTTAGATAACATTCCGGAAAAATATCCAGTTATAGGCATTTCTCCTTTACCATAAGAAGTATTTATAAAGACTAATCTGCAAATTCATGCACTAAAAATAATAGAGCTAATAGGAAAACAAGATTTGAAGGCAAATCACTTAATAAAAGACCCAGGAAACTTTATAATCAAATCATATATATACACAGATATATAATACATATGCTTATAGATATATTTACAGTTACATATTCACAGGCAGTTGCACCCATTATTACTGTCAGTCAATGCTTTTCAGCCTTAAACCTTGAGATTGTGTTTATACCTGACATATTGTCCCCTGGAAACATTTGCTCCTTTGTAGAATTCAGTTCCATCCAAATTAAGAATCTAATCAAGAGTGCAGATTTCTTCATCATTCTTTTTTTATGGAATAAATTCTTTTGCTGATCCCTGTTTTAAATGATGCCTGAGTTTCTTGTCTCTCTCTTTCAACATACTGTGCCTTGAGCTGCTGAAATAGTCATCAACAAATAGCATTTCGAATATTTAAACCTCCACTTTAAACAGTTCCTTTGAGACTATAATTTCACATCCAATCCCTTTCTCCTAGTGCATTAACTTTCCCCATCAACTCCGTGTCTCTGGCATCCATTTGAATTGGGTTATATAATTTTAAACATGTGAGGCTGTAGATGATTGTGATTAATTATTTATCTGCTCCAAAAAGAAACCACAGAAAAATAAACCTGAAAGCTGATAGAGTAATTTTTGTCAGACATTAACCCAAAAGAAAGACAAAAATACAAAGTGGTGAATTCTACATGTAATTAGGCTCTTTTCCCCCTAGCTCCAAAGAGTATAAATATTCCTAGAAATAATGAGATCTACTTTTATCATAGATAGAGATTGGAGAGGGAGACACTTCTTCCTATGAAATTAATATGTCTTTACAAATTATAATTACAAAATTTAAATGCCTAGATATATCATTATCTACAACAGAGTTGGAGGCATGGAGAGAGATACATTGCTTATTATTAGAAAATGGCAGGTGTGATAGTAATTTTATATGTCAACTTTGAGAGCTATAATACCAAGTTATTTCATCAAAAACACTAATCTAGGTGCTGCTGTTAAGGCGTGTTATAGATATAATTAACATCTACAAGTAGTTGATCTATTGACTTCTTATCTGTTGGTCTCCTTGTCTCTGTCTCTGTCTCTGTCTCTCTGTCTCTCTCTCTCTCTCTCTCTCTCTATATATATATATATAATCTATATAGTGTATATAGAAGATGATAGATGATAGATGGATATAGATCATAGATAGATAGATAGATAGATAGATAGATATCCTATTGGTTCTCTTTTCTGACTGATACAGTGGGATTTTATTTTTTATCCTAAACAGGAATGCAAAAAGGGAGGTTTGGAGTCAAGAAGGAAGGAGAAAGGGAAGAAGGATGAATACATATCAACAAGCTAGTGTCCCATATTGCAGAAATTGCCAAAATTTTTAAGAATGTGACGTTGAAGATTCAACTTTATTTACACTTCTGCAGTGGAAATATCTATATCCCTGAAGCATTTAATAAAGTCTGCTGTGAACATAATACATTAGGTCAGTGAAGATCAAGGAAAGATCAAGGCTGGCAAGACAAAAAAAAAAAAACAAACAGATGGAAAACCTAAATAGAACTGAGTTTGCAAGAAAACCAATAAACTAAATTAGGCTCTGAGCTTCAGGTCACCATAATCATTTACATTGCCACTTCAAATGGATCCTTCTTGCTAATCATTTTAAATCCATTCTTGGATTTAAATGCCCTCCCCCATCTCAAGTTTTTTGAAAACTTGAGAGCTTTGAAATTTCTGTAATGATCAGAGCCCATACTATCTACACCTTAAAAAGCAATGTGACCTCAATTGAAAATTGAGGTTAAAAAGCTGACAGAGATGCAGTCTCTAACAACAGTGACTTCTAAGACTACATGCATAAAGGACACATGCATACTAGACACTTTGGACACATGCATAAAGTACATTTCAGTGGACTTTGCATAGTTTCTGAGTCTGAGTCATACACCAAATGGTATGGGAGCAGAGATGAGGTTTGGCATTCCACCTGCTTGGAGATCTAAACATAAGCATCATGATGAGAACTTGCCAAGGCCTTCTAATTTCTTTCATAAACTGCAAGGTTAATGAAATAAAGCCCTCTCGTCACTGGGTTCTTAGGGCAAGATGTCTCCGTGAGGCTTTTGTAGTTAATGCAGGAAGCAATCACACTCTCTTGTCTTTCCCAAGTCTAGATACGGGATATCACCCAACTTATAGAACCCCGCCCCACACACATTTTTTTAATCAAGAAATAACAGATTCACTAAAAAGTAACTCTCCTTGGAACAACTTAGCTATGCTTTTATAATTAAAAAAATATTAAGGATTAAGGACAGGTTTTAGTAGACATTATAGTAATCCTGTTCCTTGATCCTCAGCTCAACATGCATTTTATGGATGGATGGATGGATGGATGGATGTCAGAAATCAGGGAATCCCTGATGGTTCAATTCACAATGCCATCCATATCAGAAATCTCATTGTTCTTCTTGTTTTGTAATTTCAGTTTCACTACCAACTCATAGTACACATTATCCCTACATGAGATACCTTGTCTGTCCAGCATAGGACCTATGGAAATACAATTTTTTGATAGAATACTTTAAAAGGTGAGTTTAAAATGACTAGTTGACACTTTATTTCCTAGTTCCTGCTTATGGCTAAGACACTGTTTCATGTTTATTATTTAAAAACCTCAATAAAAATTCTCAAAGGTATGCAATGTTGTCCATCCTGGAAAACAAAAATTTTTATCCCATGATAACATCAAAGAGGAGGTGATATAAAAGCTGGATTTTAAACTGCTTTAACTAAGAACGTCACATATAAATAAGGAAGAAGTTTATCTAGATGGAAGGAAAAGTCTGTTCTAAAAAAAGAGGCCAGTCGTCTGTGTTAGAGATTAACATGTTATAAAGGAGAAAAGCTAAAAATTATACTCATAGGTAAAACATTTGACTCGGTTATGTAAGAAGTCGTGGAACCACCTTTCCCAGAAAAAAATGCTTACTTTCTTTCCAAAATGTGCCAGTCAAGTTTTAGGGCCTATAAGCTCAATGCCAGTGTGAAAAAAATACATACCCAGGCTGCAATGTAGAAAAAGGGGACAGGACAGGTACTGGAGAGAGATATTGATAGGAGAATGAGAGATCTGGCTTATGGAAAACTATTTTTTCTTATTAAAAATTTTATAATTTTGAAATGTAGTATTTTAAATTAAAATAATTACATGTTGCCTGTGAGGAGTGCTGAATACTTAAGCATTAGTCATCTATTGCTTATGTAGTATCAGCTATTCGTTTTTAGTTTTTTTTAATTATTTTTAATTTTTTAAATATTTATTTATTTTTGAGAGAGAGACAGAGGATGAGCGGGGAAGGGGCAGAGAGAGGGAGATACAGAATCCAAAGCCTGCTGAGCTGTCAGCACAGAGCCCGATCCGAGGTTTGAACAAATGAACTACAAGATCATGAGCTGAGCCAAAGTTGGATGCTTAACAGACTGAGCCACCCAGGTGTCCCAGCTATTTATTTTTAAATGGTAGCTTCCAGCAAGCTTCGAGAGAATGTAGAATAATTTTATTCCATCTCTTCTAAAAATTCCCCTGAATGTATTTTTCCCCAAACTAATTTCCATTAATGAAAGTTTCCTAAAGCAAAGGTAAGCTTCAAATGATTTAATGCTTACTAAATTAATCCAATTGAAAACAACATTTAGTTTTAAAATACTTTTTTTCTGTTCCAATCATGTACATTGACCTCTTCTCAGTTATGATATGCAGCATAATTATAATATATAGATTTATTTGTTTATTTATTTGTTTAACCTTTCTTTTTCCAGGGAAGAATTTAGGTTGCCTACCTTAAATACCCATAATACAATATGTTAAAATAAAATTTAAACCAAATGAATCAAGTGGTTAAAAAAATAAAAAGACACAGTTTATGGTAAAGTCAAAACTGAGATTAATATAAAATTTAGTCAATAAACTTGCCAAATGTGGGAGAAAAAATATCCTTCTTTACAATTCAGAAAACAAACAAAAGAGATGAAAAGGTCAAATCAAAACTCATATCACCTATAATCAAAAAGAAACTAGGTGCACAGAAGTAGCCTAATTATACCACATGCTGAGGCTAGTGAAAACATCCCATGAGTTTTCAAAAAGAGAGCCAAAGCACAAGAGACTCTTAAAAACCGAGAACAAACTGAGGGTTGATGGGGGGTAGGAGGGAGGGGTGGGTGATGGGTATTGAGGAGGGCACCTTTTGGGATGAGCACTGGGTGTTGTATGGCAACAAATTTGACAATAAACTTCATATATTGGAAAAAAAAAGAGAACAACACTCTACAGTACTATAAACACGTTCCTCAACACTATCTTTACAGTGAATGGGGACTATAAGATTCTTTTTTTTTTTTTAATTTTTTTTTTCAACGTTTATTTATTTTTGGGACAGAGAGAGACAGAGCATGAACGGGGGAGGGGCAGAGAGAGAGGGAGACACAGAATCGGAAACAGGCTCCAGGCTCTGAGCCATCAGCCCAGAGCCTGACGCAGGGCACGAACCCACGGACCGCGAGATCGTGACCTGGCTGAAGTCGGACGCTTAACCGACTGCGCCACCCAGGCGCCCCGGGGACTATAAGATTTTTAAAGGCACTTTTGGATAACATCCTTGCAGGTGGGCTAAAAGCGCAATAACAACCCTTTTAACAATCGAAATAATAAAGCCCAACTTCCAGATAAGGACAAGGAAAGTAGAGCGTCTCTCCCACGAATTAAAACTAAAACACATGAATAAAAATTTTCAGTGTCTCTAGACAGATTGACCTCTAAGAAAAACGCTCTTTTTTAGGTCAGAGAATTTGGAAGGTCTGCCTGTGTATGAGAGTGAAAGGAAATCTTTTTGTTTTCTTTCTCATTGCACGCTCCCAACACTGCCTCAGCTTGAGCTTTCCAGCCAGAGCACCAAAATCGGTCCTGTGGGAGTGAAAGTACATGAAATACAGACAGAGTATGCCAGAGAAGCACAGAGATATTTTTGGGAAATAAAATTAAAGGTGTTTAATAATGGATGAGATACAGGGTGACGGAGAGAGGCTATGAAGAAAGGCTGTTAGAAATCTGGTTAGGGAGGGCGACAAAACAGAAGAGACTCATAAATATGGAGAACAAACAGGGTTGCTGGAGGGGTTGTGGCAGGGGGGATGGGCTAAATGGGTAAGGGGCATTAAGGAATCTACTCTTGAAATCATTGCTTCACTATATACTCACTAACTGGGATGTAAATTTTAAAAAATAAAAAATAAAATTAAAAAAAAAAAGAAATCTGGTTGAACCACATGCTGGATAGGTTCCACTCACTCTATTTACTAACCTCAGAAGAGAACCAGATTTGATGGGTTAGATCTTGACTTTAATTGTGAACATAAGAGAGTTCAGAGTACTTGAGGAGCATCAAATTTCATAGGTCATGTATTTTTGGGTCCAAAGCTTAAGGAACACATTAAAAAAAAGATATATTTGGGAAATATTGGAGATACAGAGTTTTTTTAAGAGAACACAATTTTTTTTGCATTCTATTTTTTATTTTATTTTATTTTGCAATTTTACATGAAGGCTTTATTGCACTTGCACAATTTCTTCTATTTTTATAAAGTAAAATACATTTACTTTTTATCTTTTTTTAAATTTTATTTTTTATTTTTTAAAACTTACATCCCAATTAGTTAGCATATAGTGCAACAATGATTTCAGGAGTAGATTCCTTAATGCCCATTACCCATTTATCCCATCCCCCCTCCCAAAACCCCTCCTGTAACCCTCAGTTTGTTCTCCATATTTATGTCTCTTCTGTTTTGTCCCCCTCCCTGTGTTTATATTATTTTTGTTTCCCTTCCCTTATGTTCACCTGTTTTGTCTCTTAAAGTCCTCATATGAGTGAATTCATATGATTTTTGTCTTTCTCTGACTGACTAATTTCACTTAGCATAATATCCTCCAGTTCCATCCACGTAGTTGCAAATGGCAAGATTTCATTCTTTTTGATTGCTGAGTAATACTCCATCGTGTGTGTGTGTGTGTGTGTGTGTGTGTGTGTGTGTGTGTGTATCACATTTTCTTTATCCATTCATCCATTGATGGACATTTGGACTCTTTCCATACTTTGGCTATTGTTGATAGTGCTGCTATAAACATGGGGGTGCATGTGTCCCTTCGAAACAGCACACCTGTATCCCATGGATAAATGCCTAGTAGTGCAATTGCTGGGTCGTAGAGTAGTTCTATTTTTAGTTTTTTGAGGAACCCCCATACTGTTTTCCAGAGTGGCTGCACCAGCTTGCATTCCCATAAAGAGAACACAATTAATGGTATACAATTTCATCAAGAATTCAAGTCAAAAAAGACTCAAAAGCAAAGTTTTATTAATAGGTGGTCATTGGTGACATTTGTGATAGCTATAAGTATAGTGTTTTTATTTTTCTTCAAAGTAGGGAGCAAGACTGAATAAGAAGAAAGAGATTGATAATTATGAAGAACATAGTAATGCATCTAGATAGCATGATGGGCAGGCCCAGTATGTTGGTGTGATTATAATTAATTCATGTTACCAATCTACCATATTTTTTCAGTAGTGATTACCTTACTGGACATTGTTAAGTTCATATACCTCTTCAAAGAAGAAATTTGAAGAGGAAACAAAATATGTTTTGTTCTATTCCTATACACTGAAAATAACATATCAAGGATCCGATATATTTATTTAAAGAAGAAAAAGTTGGAGTGCCTGGGTGGTTCAGTCAGTTGAGCGTCAGACTCTTGATCTTGGCTCAGGTCATGATCTCAAAGTTTGTGAGTTAAAGACCCATGTCAGGCTCTGCATTGACAGTGTGGAGCCTGCTTGGGATTCTGTCTCTCCCTCTCTCTGTTCTTCCCCAGCTTGTGTTAACTCTCTCTCTGTCTCTGTCTCTGTCTCTGTCTCTCATAATAAATAAACTTACAATAAATAAATAAATAAATAAAATAAAGAGGAGAAGGTCATCTCATAGGAGACACAAGAAGCAGATGGGCTTTGTTGCTGATGGAGTAGTGATTAAAATTACTTTTAAGTAAAATTACTTTTAATTCCTGGGGGAGGGGGGATGCATTGACACATAGTCATAACTCCTTGGCCCAATTCTCAATTTTATGTTACTCACCTTCTCCCTGTAGACATTTGAGTATATAATTCTTCCCATGCAATATGGTTACCATGATAGTATTCTTATATAAACAATTAAGTCATATATAATTCATTAAGAAAATCAATAAATAGGTTAATTTTGAACTTCCCATCATAAATTAACATAGTTAAGAAAATGGATGAGATTATTAAACACAAACTGTTAAACATTAGAGATATCAATAAAAGTAATAATTTTGATTTTATAATAAATGTATGCTCTCCCTATCACTCTGCCTATACTCTTGTATATTTAATCCCCTTCCTTTGAGTGTGGGTGAAGCCTATTTATATGATGGGACCATGATTACATCATATTATATGGCACAAAAAGATTTTGAAGATGTAATTTGGGTCTCTGATCAGTTGATTTTAGCTAATCAAAAAGGAGTTTATGCATGGTTAGTCTGACCTAATCAGGAGATGATTTTAAAGAGACTCAAGATGAAAGAGAATCTCCCACTGGGCTTTAAAGTAAGAAGCTACCATGTCATGAAAATGCCACATGCCTAGGACTTGAAGGCAGCCTCTATTACAAGTTGAGAGTGACCCCCAGTCAACCAACAGCCAGTAAGAAAATGGAGACTTCAGTTCTATAACCCCCAGGAACTAAATTCTGCCAACACCCTGAATGCACTTAGAAGATGAACCCAAGTTTCAGATGAAACTATGACCCAGCTGATACTTTGACCCAGCCTGTGAGACTGAGCAAAGAACCCAGTTACATGAACTCCTACACTACAGATGGATGGGTGGATGGATGTTGTTTTAAGACATTAAGTTTGTGGTAATTTTTCATGCTGCAATAGAAAACCAATACAGGGGCACCTGGGTGGCTCTGTCAATTGAGCATACAACTTCAGCTCCCGTCATGATCTCACAGTTCGTGAGTTCAAGCCATGTGTCAGACTCGGTGGACAGCTCAGACCCTGGAGTCTGCTTCAGATTCTGTGTCTCCCTGTCTCTGCCTTCCCCTGCTGGTACTCTGTCTCTCTCTTTCTCTTTCTCGCTCTCTCTCTCAAAAGTAAATAAACATTAAAAAAAAATTTAAAAAGAAAAAGAAAACCAATACATATATTAAAGCCACACCTACTTTGTAATAATTAATTCATAATATTCATCTACATGAGAATTGCCATATCTGTTTTACATTAAGCAAAGTTTTAAAATTATCTGTCAAACATTAGAAACCTATTTTATAACTCCATAAAATTCAAAAGCAGTAAAAAATATGTATAGGCCATTTGTTTTTTCTGAAAAAATGAATCCTTATAGGGTCCTACACAGGGAGCTCAGGGGAGGAAATGTATAATCTTACAGTGTAAGATTAGCTACTTCATCATATAAAAAATACCAGTGAAAAAATTGGCAATTCTTTTAGCACTAAAATGGTAACATCTGGGTATATATGAGAAGTCACAACATGAAGGCAGCATTCAAATTTTTATATCCTGAAATTAGATATCAGGCTGTACTGAGAAGCCAGTCATGGCCAGGGTTTTTCATTGCCAATATGGACTATCATGAAGCAGTAGTTTTAAAGAACGCATTTGGGCTTTCTAACTGCCACTTTCCTATGCATCGTGGGATTTTATAGTTTCTAAATGCAAAGGGAGTTCAGAAAACCCCTTTCAACACTTCAATATGAAAAATGGCAGGAAGTCTTCATAAACATCATACAATGTAGTAAAAGAAATATTATCAGTATTGTTTTATTAGACTTCTTACCTAGCTTCCAATTGATTATATTATTAGTTATTCCTGAATGTGTTTGATTTTGAAGCAATTTGCTCAGCCTTTTAAAGAATCTTTGGCTTATCCAATCTTATAAGAAAACATGGGGTGCCTGGGTGGCGCAGTCGGTTAAGCGTCCGACTTCAGCCAGGTCACGATCTCGCGGTCCGTGAGTTCGAGCCCCGCGTCGGGCTCTGGGCTGATGGCTCAGAGCCTGGAGCCTGTTTCCGATTCTGTGTTTCCCTCTCTCTCTGCCCCTCCCCCGTTCATGCTCTGTCTCTCTCTGTCCCAAAAATAAATAAACGTTGAAAAAAAAAATTTAAAAAGAAAACAAAAACATATATTATGGTTGCACTTTTGATTTTAGTCTTTGAAATTGCAAATAATTTTGAATTGTCAACTTGTTAGTTAAAAGATAAGTTATGTATTTGTGTTAATGCTGTACTTCAGTCAGATGTTCAGGGAAGAGAATGGCGTGCTATTGAGCAAACCTCATGAACCATCTTTCATTTCTATGTAAAGAATACATATAGTAGTTACTTTGTAGGTAAAGATCTGATTTTCTTCCTCAAAATTTGTATTAGTCAAATTTACTTATCAAGATTTGTATTAGCATTAGTCAGCTGTGTTGTGTCATAACCCCTTCATCTCTTATCTCACTGGTTGATAACATCTAGCCTGAAGGACCAGCCAAGTATTTTCACAGTAGAGAAGAGCAGACACTGAACCAAATCATGCAATAGTACTTAAAGCTTCTGCTCAGACATGGTGTACATCACGTAGCTCACTTGCCATTAGCCAAAGTAAGTCACACAATCAAGCTGGAGTGCAATGACGCAGGGATCAAGGAGAAAGGTAAAATCACAAGGTGATGGTCAGGGATATATAATCTTACTGAGAAAGAGGAGTGAGTAACTATAAAAAATAATGCAATCAAGATCAGAATTGATGTTAAATGTTGTGGTAAAATGTATTTGAATACAATCTTTCATTTAATTAGTTCACTATCAAATTCAGAGATTTGTACATTTACAGATAAGAGTCAACATTTTCAGACTTTAGATCGTAAGTATTAATGGAAATTTAGGCATGAACAGTTGCTGATTTCTACTCAAGCACAATAGAAACAGAGACAAATATACTCAGAAAATTAAATATTATATTCAGGAAAAAATAGTGATCAAATACATTTCAAAGGCAGAATGTGAATATTCTGTATATATTATAATATATATGTGTGTATATATATGTGTGTACGTATATATATATACATATATACATATACACATATGTATATATGTATGTGTGTGTGTATATATATATATATATAATGTAAATATAAATATACATTATTTAGATTTCACCAAAATCATGATATACTGTGATGTATTTTCAGGCTGACTAACCTTATGAAGAATACAATCTTTAGAAGCATCCAGGGAATTTCTCTAGGCATACCCTGAAGAAATATACCATTAAATGTTTAATTTTGTTTTGAATCTTCACATCTGATGATTTTATGTCTAATAAATAAAGGAGGACTTGTTCTACTATCAACTATTTCAAAAAAAGTCTGCTTAAGTAGTATACTCAACAGCATTTTATAAAAGCTAGATCTCACTTGTAAATTTGCAATGAATTTATTTTCATTTAAAATAAATGTCTTTGTCTTTAGCCTGACAAATAATTTAAGTTCGTCCTCTTTAAAATACTTTCATCTTGTAATCTGGTATCTATTTCTAAAATATTTTCAGAATAATAGCCTTTAATATTAATAACCTATGCATGCATGTCTATGAGTATACGTGTACCTACAATAATGTATACCAAATTGTTTATTTAGGTTATTCTGAAAGTGCAATGGATGGAAAATAGAATCAAGTGTTTTAAAAATATTTATGTGTTGACTTGAACAAGAATATATTCATTTTTAAATAAATATGTTAAATGGTTAGACCAGAAAGGAAATTCTGTGCATTCTTTTTTCTCCTTCAGAATTTTATTCTGAATTTTAGTTCAACATAGATCCCTGGGAACATATTAAAGTTCCAAATTATAAAACAGCTGGCTGTTATTCAATGATAATTCTAGATTCAGAATTCAAGGATGTTAAAAGATAAGTGTAGGAACATTTTTATTTTATTGGAAAATTTAACCTCAAAAGGTCTCACTTGGTCTCAGTATTGTGAAGCCATCAATGTTATTTCAAGGACATATGCACATTTCTGAATAAGAGATATTACAGAAGAAAAAGTTTAGCCAATTCTCTATGAAAAATTCATGTGTTTCTCAATTATTTTCCCATAGTTACCTGGATATTACCTAAATTATTTGGAATATTAAAATTAATTCTATTATAATTTAAAATACACTACAATATTTTGTCTAAATCTGTATTATCTATGGCACACAATTGTGGTTTTATTTTTTGGTAAAGAAAATTTATTCTATTATCTTTACATATTTTTTATAGCTTTTGTTTTTGTCATTGATAATATAATCAAATTTGTATAAGGAACTAGGAACCTTCTGGGAAAGAAAGGGAGGCTAAATTGGTTCCCCCTTACCCACAAATTCAAAGCTACTGAATTCTGTCCTGTGGGTAGAGCTGATCTCTCTCAAAGCCACTGTCTGGTGAGAGGAGAGGGTCTCAAAGTGGTAAAGCTCAAAACTGATGAGCCACAGCGTAAAGTCTCTCAGTGCAGACACCACTAAGTCTTCCCCAAATGCATCATCCTGAAAGCAAGCAATTGTTCCAGGCTAAGAAGAATGGTGAGTGTTTAAGGGACCACAGTTTGGGACACTCAGTTCCATTCTGACACCGGCTCAACTTTGGCAAAATTTGACACAGGCAGAAGATGGTCCCACCTTGTATCTAGTGGGCCTGATGCAGGCCAGGATGAGCTCTATCAGTTCCCAAGGCAGGAACCAGACTGAAATGTTTACAACCCACCTCCTTTCTTTGGGTATGACATGGAGCACATGCATGGACATGTATGGAGTACATGCATGTACTCCAGCCGGTACAGCAGCCTCTGATGCAGAGACCTCTTTTGGCCATTTGTGTGACAAGCCTATGCCAGGCTCTTGTGGCAACAGAGCAGAACCAAATCATTTTGAAGCAACCAGCTTGAAATATGATTGGAAAGTTCTCTATTATCAAGGAGGCAGGTGAGTTCAAGGTCAAGCATAAGGTTCACAGAAGATACAAACAAGAAAAAGGACAGTATGAATCTGGGGGTTCTAAGACATCAACATTGGGAGAATGAGTGAAAAGGACATAAGGGCAGGAGACTAGACTTCCTGTTGTATTGCTCAATATTTCACGTGCTACAGTTTGAGGTCTCTGTTGCTTATAATCTGAAGAGCCTGTGGTTTGTATCTCAAGATTTTAAGAGCAACACTTTAATTAAAGAAACGTTATTTTGTTTAATTTTCAAAACAACTCGTTATGAAGAAACTATTATCCCTATTACATACCACAAGGAAATGAAATTTTGAAAGGTTATCTTGCCTCAGTCCACACTGGTAGTAACAAGTGCACACCTAGGATTGAAAACTAGGTTTATCTGACTCAAAGCCTCTTTCTTTTTAGAACCTCAGGGTGAGGAAAGTAAATGTTATAACTATATTTTGGATGTTGAAATGCCAATTGTGATAAGTGGAGTGGTTTGCTTCAGAGTCCAGACTTTAATGAGTAGCAAAGCCAAAACGGGAACATGGGTTTTCTCATTCCTGGCATTGCATTTTATTGGCCCTTGAAGTAATTTATTAAATTATTTTCCTGTTTACTTCATGACAAGAAACCTCAGGAATATACTACTCACTTCATTTAAGGTCATTTCCCTCATAGTCTTAGATCTTTTGAAACCCAAAATTTCCTAAGTGTGAACACTGAGACATTATTTACTGCCAGAAATTTATCTCCAAGTGTATTTTTTAGGCTAAAGGAATAAAGCTGTTGGCCAAAAATAGACCTCGTGTTTGCACTGAAGTTCAGTCCTACAGGATGTTGAAAGAATAACTTAATCACATATTCATCAGTGTTTTCTTATGTTCTTGAAGCAGAGAAAGAGCATCGTTAATCTTGTTGGGCTTGTGACAATTTATCTTCAAAGACTTCAAGTGGTGTAGAGTCTATCAAAAGATTAATAAACCTTGAGTGCAATTTGGGTTGAATTAGCAAACTGTCCAAAGTAAATGATTTGGTTTAATATTAATCTTTATTTATGAAAATATAAATTTAAAAAATCGGGAACCTGGCAAAATGCTTTAGACTTTGAAATATTTGCAGGTTTATATTTTTGAGAATGTAGAATTAATACCTATGGTTAAAATACTTTTAATCCTGACCATTTGAAGATTTTTTTAAAACATGCTAATTAGTTTCAAGCTATGAGCTATATTACTACTTAGTATGGTATTAGTGCATATATTTTCTTTGTTTAATTTTGTTTAAATGACTACTTTTCTCAGCTTATACAAAGTCTTTTCAATCAATTTTTATGAAAGTGAAAGAAATCAAATATGAAGGAAATTGTTAGGATATTTTTTGTGTTGCCAATGTGTAGGTCCAAATCAGAAATTGTTCCTCTATGTATCAACATCTATTTTTTATCACTTTACCAATTGCAATTTGTGATAAATTTGTGAAAAATTAATTTCTAGAAAAAAGACTTTAGTTCATATCTTGCTGGCAGCCAGATTTTTAGATAGGGTCAAATCACATTGTTCTAACAAAAGTCTTGCAGCATTTGTACAATGACTTCTAGTTTGCTTTAACAAAATAAAACTTGAGAATCATAGCAAAGCATAACCAGTTTAGGAGTATCAGTTAACGTACTCTGTTTACCTTTTCAGCAAACATTTATTAGGACTTACTGTGAACCAGGCAGTGTACGTGGCACTGGTGATACTAAAAACAAATAAGACTGAGTCCTGTCTGCACAAAGCACACAGTCTAATAAGAAGGCAAGTATATGAAAACTATAATTACAAGATAAAGTGGAAGTAGATGTAGTGGGAGAATTGGCAGACCCAAAGCAAGGTGTGCCTTGTATGTTAAGGAACTGGAATGTTATCTATGGAAGGCATTAACTTTTTTATTCTGTTTTTAATCTCCTAATTTGATTTAAATCCAAGTTAGTTAACATATAGTGCAATAATGGTTTTAGGAGTAGAATTGAGTGATTCATCATTTACATATAACACCCAGTGCTCATCCCATCAAGTGCCCTCCTTAATGCTCATCACCCATTTAGTCCATCCCCCTACCCAACACCCACCAGCAACACACACTTTGTTCTCTGTATTTAAGAGTCTCTTATGGTTTGCATCCCTCTCTCTTTTTATCTTATTTTTCCTTCTGTTCATCTGTTCTGTTTCTTAAATTCCACATGTGAGTGAAATCTTGTATTTGTCTTTCTCTGACTGACTTATTTCACTAAATACACTCTAGTTCCATCTATGTTGTTGCAAATGGCAAGATTTCATTCTTTTTGATCACCAAGTAATATTCCATTGAATATATATTCCACATCTTCTTTATCTATTCATCAACTGATGGACATTTGGGCTCTTTCCATACTTTGGCTATTGTTGATAGTGCTGATATAAACATTGGGGTGCATGTGCCCCTTTGAATCAGCATTTTTGTATCTGTTGGATAAATACCTAGTTGTGCAATTGTTGGGTCATAGGGTAGTTCTATTTTTAATTTTTTGAGGACCCTCCATACTGTTTTCAGGAGTGGCTGATTTTTTATTCAGTTGGGAACTTTGGGGAGAATAGTTGAAGAAGACTGAAGCAGAGGTGTAATTATGGGGATCATCAGAGTCCAAGAGAAGATCTAATCCAGGACAGTGATAGCAACTCTAGAGAGGATATATTCAATTTTAAGAGATTCTTTAGAGGACAGATCAGCAGCATTTGGAAACATATAAGAAATATATAAGAAAAAGAAAAAGTGAATACAGTTAGAATTATTGTTTTACTTGCTTTATTTAATTCTTTTGTATCTTTAATGAGGTGGGATTACACTACAATAATGTTGAGATCTTAAGTATATAGTTTGATAAGCTTTGAAAAATGTATACATCTATGCAGACCACACCTTAAGATACAGTACATTCCCATCTCCCCAGAAAGAGCCCTTTTTACCTTTTTTCTGTCTCTCTGTACCTCACCTGCCATATGGAACCACCATTCTAACTTCTATATCCTTGGGTTAGTTGGTTTGTTATTTAACTTTCATATGTACACCTAGCTTCTTTTTCTCACCATGATTTTGAGATTAATTCCTGTTGCTGAGTGTTCATTCTTTATTATTGCTGAGTAGTGTTCTAGTGTATGAATATACTAGAATTTGTATATGCATTATTCTGCTTATGGGTATTTAAGTCCCTGATAATTTATTTGCTCTTTCCTCTGAGACTTCTTCCTTGATTTATGGATTAATTAGAATTTGTTTTCTAGTCTGAAAATCTTTGGAGATTTTCTTTTTATGTTAATAATATTGAATTCTAGTATAATTGCATTATGATCAGAGGACAAACTCTGTATGATTTCATTTCTTTTATATTTTTCAAGATCTGCTTTATGGCCCAGGATATGGTCTGTATTGGAATTTGTCCCATGAACTCTCAAAAAAATGTATGTTCTGGGTCACCTGGGTGGCTCAGTTGGTTGAGAGTCTGACTCTTGATTTTGACTCAGGTCATGATGCCAAGGTCATGGGATCAAGCCCCACATCAGGCTCTGCACCGAGTGTGGAGCCTGCTTGAGATTCTCTTTCTGTCTCTCTCTGTTACTTGCCTCTCTACCCACCTCTTTTTCTCTCTCTAAAATTAAAAAGAAAACAAAAGTGTATTCTGCTGATGTTGAATGGAGTAATCTGAGAATGTTGACTACATCCTTTTGCTGATGTTGTTGAATCCTTCTAAGTCCATGTTGATTTCTTGTCCAGTTTTTCGACTAATTGTTGAGAGAAGGGTATTGATATCTCCAATATAATTGTGGATTTGTCTACTTCTCTTTTTACTTTTTAAATATTTTTTAAAAATTTTAATTGTGGTAAAGTTCTATCACTCTTTGCTTCACATATTTTGTACCTCTGTTGTTTGTTTCAAACACATTTAGGATTGCCATATCTTCTTGGTAAGATTACTTTTTTTTCATTTTTTTCAAGTTTATTTATTTATATTTAGAGTCAGAGAGGGTCAGAGAGAGGGAGAGAGAGAATCCCAGGCAGGCTCTGTGTGGTTAGCACAGAGCCCGACATGGGCCTTGATCTCAGGAACTGTGAGATCATGATGTGAACCAAGATCAAGATTCAGATGCTTAACTGAATGACCCACCCAGGTGGCCCTATTCTTTTTTCATTACACAATATCCTTCTCTGTCTCTTGTTACTTTATTTGATCTAAAGTCTACTTTATCCAGTTTAGCTACTCTTGCTTCTATAGAATAATTATTGATGGATGCCTGGACGGCTCAGCCAGGTGAGTATCCGACTTTGGCTCAGGTCATGATCTGACCGTTTGTAGGTTCGAGCCTGGCATCAGGCTCTGTGCTGACAGCTCAAAACCTGGATCCTGTTTTGGATTCTGTGTCTCCTTCTCTCTCTGCCCCTCTCTTGTCTGTGTTCTGTCTCGCTCTGTCTCAAAAATAAACATTTAAATTTTTTTATAATGTAATTATTGAAAAAATTTATTTTGCATATATTTACAACCATATCAGACAGTGCTATAATTTTTGCTTCAATCATCGAACATATTTTAGAAAATTCAAGAGAAGAAAAGTCAGTTTTATTTATCCACATTTTTACCTACTGTCTTCTTCTTTCCTTCCTGATATTCCAAGGTTTATTCATTTACTGTTTTCTTTGTGTTTAGAGAACTTAATTTCAATTTGGGTAATATCTACTACTCCATCTTCTAGTTCATTGATTCTTTCTTCTGTCTTCTTTATTTCTATCGTTGCATCCTTCTGTTGAGATTTCTTTCAGTTATGTATTTTAGTTCTAAAATTGTCATTTCTTTCCTTTCTTATATACTCTATTTTTGGAGTAGATTATTTCTTTATTGAAATTTTCTAATGTTTCATTTCTTGAAAGTGTGTTTGTAATTCTTCCTTGAGGCATTTTTATCATGATCACTTTAAAATATTTGCCAGATACTTCTAATATATCTGTCTTCTCGATCTATTGCTTATCTTTTTTCACTCATTTTGAGATTTTCCTGGTTCTTGGTATGACAAATGATTTTTGATTGAAACCTTGGCACTTTTGTATTATGTTAGGGGACTGTATCTTATGTAAACTTTCAATTTTAGCTGGTTACCTCCCATACTGCTCTGGCAGGGGAAGGCCTGGTGCCTCTTTGTTAATGCTAAGGTGGCAATGAATGTCCAGATTCCCTACTTGGCTCCCATTGACACCTAAAAGTTTCCTTCATTACTGTTGGGCAAGGTAGAAGTTCAGGTATCCCATGTGATTTCTAGTGACACTGCAGTGGAGATGGCTTTATAACCACTGGGCAATTGTGAAAGTGCTGACTTTCTACTTATTTCTAGCACCATCCTAGTGGAGAGGGGAAGAGGTGTTGGTTGGGGATGGAAGTCCAGGCTTCTCATGTTGTCTCCACTGACCGGTGAGGTTCATAGGCAGGAAATTGGTGATGGTCTCATTTCTGGTTAATGGGGATGAAATTCTCAAATCTCTACTTGGCCTTCTCTGAAACAACCACACAACAGTGGCTTTAGGGTGCCTCAATAC
The DNA here is from genome assembly GCF_022837055.1 of Prionailurus viverrinus. Lineage (NCBI taxonomy): Eukaryota > Metazoa > Chordata > Mammalia > Carnivora > Felidae > Prionailurus > Prionailurus viverrinus. Next base: position 104,164,888 of record NC_062565.1, read on the forward strand.
AGCCTCAAGAAGGTGCAAGTCTAGCTCCCTACCTGGCTTTTGCTGGCATGGGTGAGTGTGGGGAAAAGGTTTATATCTTGCTCTATCGCCCATTTCTTGGTCTGTTAGCTAGAAAGTAGTGTTTGTCAGAGCTTTTGTTGTCTATGCCTGTTGACATTTCTGGGTTGTCAGTTTCTTCAACTCCATGCCTGGGATCTATGGGATGAAAAAGAAAACCCAGGAGAAATCACCATCATGTCCCAAGACAGTCTCTTTTCTTCTCTCTACCTTTCAGAATTTTCTTGTGTTTTTGCTATATGTAGCTCAGAGATTTTAGCTGTTTTTGGAGGAGAAATTCTAGTTTGTTCTTTTGTATATCTTTCATGTTTCTTCTGAGATTTCTGTATCTATTCATCAATCATTTGAATCTTTTCCTGTATATTTGTGAATTTATTGATAATAGCTGCTTTAAAGTATTTGACTGCTAATTCAAGTCTCTAGGTCATCTGAATGTTAAACTCTGTTGATTTAATTCTTGATTGTGTGTCACATTACTTGCATCTTTAACTTTCCTATGCTTTAAAAAAATTTTGTACTGGATATTTTCCATAAAAAAGAACAATGATGAGGCAGGTATAGTAATATTTTGTTTTTTATTCACCAGAAAGTGTGAGCTTATTTCGATGCCTTGTATTTAAGCTGAGAAGCCAAGTATTCTGTTTGGTATTGAGCCACAGCATTAGGAAGATTGACCTCACTTCTGATTAACCCAGCTCTTATTCTGCATTACCACTGCTGCTGGGAGCTCATAGTCTCATTGGTCTTAATAGTGTTTTAGCTTGAAGCCAAGAGTCTTGTTGAGCCAAGGTATTACCTTTGGGTGAAAGTTCTAGACATGGGGAAATTGAGTGAAGCTGTCAACATTCTTTCTTCTGTTCAGTTTCAACTTTATTGCACTTTTCTCAGCAAAACTGGGATAAGTAGAGATAGGTATAATACCAACCCAAATAATTGTTGCATTTTGGGAATACTGCAGATTTCAATCTTTCCCATCTTTCCCATCTGTCCCTATCATCACCAATAGCTTGGCTGGCCTCTTTTAAGCCCAGTGAAGTGACTGTTTCTGGCACATCTTTTCATCCATCTGTCTGAAAGACGTGGAATTTGTTCCTGTTTGTACTGTGATGGAATTATAGGTCCAGAAACCAGTTCATAAGGTTTTCCGTAAAAAGAAATTAAAGATCTTTTGGGATCTTTTGTATCATATTGATGGTTGTTTTATTTCATTTTGTTTTATTTTTTTTCATATATTAGTTAGCTTATTGAGAGCCAATTTGTGAACACAGACATTGAATTTGAGATTTTTAAGGTACAAAAAACACCTCACACAGGTAGAATGCCATTCCATTCTGAAACCAAGCACAGGTGTGGAAAGCTATGGGAAGGCTCAATTAGAGAGCTGGAAATAAGGATATGGGTGGTGAAATATTTATAGACATTTTCTTTTTCTTTTTAAAGAGAATGTTCTATAATTTTACCAAAATGACTATACATTACAGATAGAATTTTTTTATACCTTAGATAATAGAATGCGGTAGAATCACTCTAAATGGATTTGAACATGCTTACAAACTTTATCTTCATAAATCACACCTTTTCTTTCTCTGTCACTACTTTCATCCTCCTAAGGCTTATACATTTGTTTGCTCAATGTTTCTGTCTTTCTCCTTTAGTGCCGATGCTCCAACAGTTTTCTCTGTATCTCCATTATCTTTAAAATTTCCTCCTTTTCTGGCTATTTCTCATCATCCTTTAAATGTTTTCAAATCTTTCTACCTTAAACACAAACAAATAATTTTCCCTTCCTCATCATGAATGAGAAAATTCCTTTCAGAATGATCATTAAGCATATTAAAAAAAAATCTGAACAAAATATGTAAAACAAGTCCCTGAAGACCCTGGAGAGTGGATAAAATAAGGTTGGTATTACAGGGGACTTAACATTTAGACAAGAAAAGAGCCTGGGGTTAGTTTTCCACTTTTTAGGAATTTTGATTTGTTTTACAGTTTCTTCCCTGACATCTGCTCAAGTCAGCTTGGCTACAAGAGGGTATCTGGAACTCAGATAGAAACCTATGTTTCACAGTCATGAAGAAATGGAAGTCAGACTTCAATGCAAACATAGGTACCAGAAATTGAGATATGAATCTCAGAAAGAAGACATCCAGTGAGAGGAAGCCCAGGTGCTATGTTAGCTTTACTCCACTCTTTTAACCATGTAGTATAACTGGCTGGCGAGGGGGGAAAGTGAACTTACACTTGATCTGTTGTTCTGCAGGTGACAGGGGCAGTTTCAAATGTTAGTTCATCAAAGTTAATTGCCTACTTAAAAAATTACTGGCACACTTTGTTTCATTGAGCTCTACTTGATTGCACTTTGCAATTACTGAGTTTTTTAAAAAAAATTGAAGGTCTGTGACAACTCTTGGGTTGAGAAACTCTATTGGCACCATTTCTCCAGAAGCATTTGCTCACTTCATTTATCTGTGTCATATTTTGGTAATTCTCACAATATTCTAAGTGTTTTCCTTATTATTATATCTGTTATAGTGATCTGTGATTAGTGATCTTTGGTTACTGCTGCAATTATTTCAAGGTACAACAAACCATGCCTATATAAGACAATGAACTTAATTAATAAATGTATGTATTGAGATGGCTCTACCAACCAGCTGGTCCCTCATCTCTGCCCCTTGCCTCAGGCCTCCCTATTCCCTGAGACACAACAATATTAAAATTAGGGCAATTAAGAACCCTTACAATGGCTTCTCAGTGTTAAAATGGAAAGAAGAGTCATATAGCTCTCACTTTAAATTAAAGGCTAGAAATGATTAAGCTTAGTGGTGAAGGCATGTCAAAAGCCTAGATAGACTGAAAGCTGCGTCATTGCACAAGTTAGACAAGTTGGGAATTCAGAGGAAAAATTATTTTTCTTTTTAAAAAGTTTATTTATTTATTGAGGGGGGAGAGAGAGAGTAGGGGTGGGGAGCAGAGAGAGGGATACAGAGAATCCTGGGCAGGTTCTGTGCTGTCAGCACACAGCCAGATGCAGGGTTTTAACCCACACACCATGAAAGCATGACCTGAGTTGAAATCAAGTCAGTCACTTAACTGAGTGAGCCACCTAGGCACCCCAGGGAAAATTTTTGAAGGAAATTAAAAGTGCTACTCCAGTGAACACATGAATGATAAGAAAGTCAAATAGTCTATTGTTGATATGAAGAAAGTTTGGTGATCTGGAGAGATCAAACCAGCCACAACATTCCCTTCAGCCACCGCCTAATCTACAGCAAGGCTCTAACTCTCTTCAATTCTATGAAGCCTAAAAGAAGTGAGGAAGATACAGAAGAAAAGTTTGAAGCTAAAAGAGGTTGGTTCATGAGGTTTGAGGGAAGAAGCCATCTTTATAACATTAGAGGGCAAGATGAAGTATGAAGTGCTGATGTAGAAACTGCAGAAAGTTATCCAAAGATCTAACCAAGATCATTAACGAAGGTGACTACATAAACAATAGATTTTCAGTGTAGATAGAATAGCCTTATATTGTAAGAAAATGGCATATAAGACTTGCCATTACACTAGAGAGAATTCAACGCCTGGCTTCAGAGCTTCAGAGGACAGGCTGACTTTCTTTTTAAAGGTTAACGTAGCTGGTGACTTTAAATTAAAGCCAGTGCTCACTTGCCAGTCTGAAAATCCTAAAGTCCTTAAGAATTATACTAAATCTACTCTGCCTGAGTTCTCCAAATGGAACAACAAAGCCTGGATGACACCTGATTACAGCATGGTTCACTGAATATTTTAAGCCCACTGTTATGAACTACTGGTAAGACAAAAAGTTTCCTTCCAAAATATTACTGTTCATTGACAAGGTACCTGGTAGCCCAAGAGGTAAGCTGGAGATGTAAAATAGTAATGTTTTCATTGCTGCCAACCCATGGATCAAGGAATGATTTCAATGCTGAAGTCCTATTACTTAAGAAATACATTTTGAAAGGCTCTAGCTGCCATAGATAGTGGTTCCTTTAATGGATTTGGGCAAAGTAAATGGAAAACCTTCTGGAAAGGGTTCACCATTCTAGATGCCATCAAGAATATTCATGATTCATGGGGAGAGGTCAAAATATCAACATGTACAGGAGTTTGGAAGATGTTGATTCCAACCCTCATGGATGACTATGAGGGGTTCCGGACTTTGTTGGAGGAAGTAACTGCAGACATGGATGAAATAACAAGAGATCTAGATAGAATCAGAAGTAGAGTCTGAATATGGGACTGAATTGCTGCACTCTCATGAGAAAACTTGAGCAGATGAGGAGTTGCTTCTTATGGATGAGCAAAGACAGTAGTTTCTTGAGATGTATTCTACTTTGGTGAAGTTGCTGTGAAGATTGTTGAAATGACAGTGAAGGATTTAAACTATCCCATAAACTTAAGTGACAAAGCAGTGGCAGGGTTTAAAGAAACTGACTCAAATTTTGAAAAAAAAAAATTACTGTAGGTAAAATACTATCGAACAGCATCATATGCTACAGAGAAATCATCCGAGGAAAAGTCAATCAATGTGGCAAACTTCATTGTCATCTTTTTTGACATTAGTCATCAGAGATATGCAAATTAAAACCACAAGATATGACTACATCCCCACTTGAATGGATTCAGCTAGAGAATGTGAACACAGATATTAAGCAGTATGTGGAGAAACTGGAACTCTCCCGTATTGTTGGAGAACTACTTAGCAAAACATTCTGACAGTTTCTTGTATCACTAAATACATACATACTCTATGAGTATATGATCCATTCCTAGGTAATTACCCAAGAGAAATAAAAGCATATATGCCCAAAGAAAGTTTCATAACAATATTGACAGCATATTTATTCATAAGTGCTGACACTGGAAACATCCTATGGGTCTATCAAACACACTGCTGTATATTCATTTAATAGCAAGAAAAAGAAATGAACTACTAATACATGAAATGACATGGATAAATCTAAAAAATATACTCTTTGAAAGTAGCCTCTAAAAGAGAGTTCATAATGTAAGTTACACTTCATATGATTCTAAAAGAGGCAAAACTAATATGAAGTGGAGAACATCAGAATATTGACTGTCTTTAGGGAGTGATTGGGAAGTGGTAAGAAGGAACTTCCTGTGTTTGACAGCAATGCTCTGTATCTTAATAAGGATTCTGGTTGCAGATCCTTAAGCCTTTGTCACAATTCGATGTACGGTATACTTAAAATACTTTTGCGTTTCATTTATGTAACTTTTATCCCCCAAATTAAAAGAACCATAAATAGACATTGGATCCTTTAATTATATGGGTATTTGGTGGAATGTATTGATACCTACAATTACTAAGCAAAGCATCAAAAATAGGTTAGATCAATGGATGGGTAGAAGGCTGGATAGATGAATAGATGTGGTAATGCAAATGTAGTAAAAATTAGTTGAATAATAATAATAATAATAATAATAATAATTAACAATGTGTGGGGCGCCTGGGTGGCTCAGTTGGTTAGGCAACTGACTTCAGCTCAGGTCATGATCTCGCAGTTTGTGAGTTCCAGCCCCGTGTCGGGCTCTGTGCTGACAGCTCAGAGCCTGGAGCCTGCTTTGGATTCTGTGTCTCCCCCTCTCCCTGCCCCCTCCCCTGCTCACACTCTGTGTCTCTCTATCTCTCAATAATAAATAAATGTTAAAAAAAAACAATGTGTTAGTAGTGATTGTATGGATTTTCACTGTACATTCTTTCAGTTTTAGGACACCTGGGTGGTTCAGTCAGTTAACCTTCTGACTCTTAATTTCAGCTCAGGTCATGAATTCACAGTCGGCGAATCTGAGCTCCACATCAGGATCCATGCTGACAGTGCAGAGCCTGCTTGGGATTTTCTCTCTCTCCCTCTCTGCCCCTCCATCATGCACTCATTCTCTCTCAAAAAGAAATAAACATTTTTAAAAATCTTTTAATTTTTTGTATATTTAAAGCTAATCTTAATAAGATGTAGGGAGAAATACACATCTGGCATGTCTAATATGAATGAACTTGACAAAAATAAACAAATAAAAACTCATTCTCTCATAGTCCCTCTTTTTACCAGGATTTTGAAGGACTGGTTTACTATGATCTTCACATCTCACCTCTCATTTGCTCATCAATTCATTACACTTTGTCTCTTTCCCACATAATTTCAAGGAAACTGCTTGCTCTAAAACCCTCCTTGTTTAATGCAAGAGTCACGGATTATACTTAAACTATTTGATATATTTACTAAATAAATCTACTTCCTCTAGGCTCTCATGACATTACACCCATTGGGATTTGCCTAACTTGTTTTATCTCTACTCCTCAGGAACTTCCTACACATCTTTTGTCTCCAGAGTTTTCATAGGCTCTTTTCTCTGTCTGGCACACCCTCCTTTATTCTTATGTCCATCGTTTCCATAGATATTTTTATCAATATTTAAAGTCTTATTATTGTAATAGTCTATTCGCAGCAGAGTTAATCTATCTGCCCTCTGATACCCGGATTTTCCCCCCATCAAAGTGCTTGTCACATAATATTAAATTTTTCCATATTCCTGCCTGTCTTTCTCACTAGCCTGAGGCTACTTCAGGTAGAGATTGTATTTCATTTATTATTTTATCTCCTTCATCAATCATAATTCCTGGAATCTGGAAGGCCCTCGGTAAATATTTTTGAGTGAATGAATAAAAGTTATTACAAAGCAAATAAATTAACTCTTTTAGAATTTGGTATTTGATAAATATTATACATGTCCTGAGGTTACTAAAGTCAATCATTTTAATAAAATGGAAAATAAGAGGAGACTATGATGTCTTTTGATTTCTCTAATTATCTAGTAATCTTTAGTCCTGTTATATCCATCTCAAGATTGTTGTTGCTCATAGTTAACATGTTCTTAGTTATTGGGTTTTCATGGATTTTAAGTTTAGCTATTTCACCATCCCTAATATTATCATTTCAAGTTTGTGCCAGCTGAGCGATTCTTTTGCCTTTCCCAGACTTAGCTATTTGTATTTTGTCTATAAAAGAATCTTCTGGAATTTTATAATTTAACCTCCTCAGTCTCCCAACCACAACTGCCTACATACCAGTCAAAGGCAAAATCCCATTAAGAGAAGTGACATACTGAAAGACAGTAGCTTGGAATGAGTCTGGATAGAAAGGTATATATTTGGGGGCACTAATATTTTCTACGTTAGCTGCAATGGACTATAAATAACATCATGAAGCCCTCAAATAAATCAGACACAGGGCGAAGTGGGTAAAGTAACTGGAGATATTATTATGTTTGGCATTTGTGTTTGTGTGTTTGAGTTTAAAGTGACCTTTGAAGTTAGTCTCCATTACTTCTAAAAGAAAGAGCTAGAGTGTGGGACAGTAAATGCAACAGTTCACAGTGCCTCATAGCTCCGAGCTGCATTCATATGAGTCCAACAATTGTCGTAAGATAATATTGAGTCTACCAGAAATGATGGTCAGAAATCAGGGCACCTGGGTGGCTCAGTTGGTTAAGCATCTGACTTGGACTCGGGAGCCTGCTTCTGATTCTGTGTCTACCCTCTCTCTTTGCCCCTCCCACATTTGTGCTCTGCCTCTCTGTCTCTGTCTCTGTCTCTGTCTCACAAATAAATAAACATTAAAAAATTTAAAAGAAAATGATTGTCAGAAATATTGGGCAGGGACTTCAGTGACTGGTTTATGCCCAGATGTGTCATATATGCCCAAGTCAGGGCTGCAGATGGTTCTAGGAGTCACATCTCTAATATAGATAAAATTTAATACGCATATGTAAGTTTTAGGGGAAGGGAATTCACAGCTTTCATTAAGATCTCATAGGAGGCAATGGCTGAAAAAGTTAAGACCTACTGCGTTTAAACCACTTTGTAAAATATATACCCCTAAGCTTATCGATGGATTCACAAGACACCAATGTAGTTAAAGTACTATCAAATATAAATGTTTATAATAATCTCTAACATAATTAATAACTCATAGTCATTCTCTATGAATGCTAAGCAAAACAAATACTATATAGAATTTCCTAGGTTTCCTTTTTCTTTTTGTTGTCTTTCTTCCACATTATGATAATTAATAACCTAATTGTATCCTGAAATCTAAAACAATGTCCTTGCTCCACCGTTTGCCAAGTAATGTATCTTTGCAATGATTTTCAAAGCTAAAGAAGGGTTTAAGAAAATGAATTTGTTGTTACTTTGGTAAAAATTTCACTGAGGCTTTGACCTCTAATTTAGGGACTCTGTGCCTTCAGGCATCATAAATCTTCCCCACAATGGCCTTCAGAGAGCAGACTTCATTTGCTGCTTTCACAAGCCACATGAAACAAAAGTTTCCTTATCAGTGACAACCATATAGAAACAGAAAACTTTTAACCCTTTGGATGTTCTCTATTCCAATGTATAGCAAAATAAAATGGAATATATATGAAAGAAAATGGATTAAAAGTAGGGTTTTAGATTTTACCAATTACAAAAACAAAGTCTCGACAGAATCTGAGAGTCCTAATTATTGAACACAGGCTATTTCTTAGCAATAATCAATGAACCAACTTAAAGGTAAAAGGCTGATGTATAAAAACTATACTGTGAAGTCAAAAAAAATATGGGTTGAGAAGCAGTCTAAGTGAATCTGACTGGATCATATTGCTAATTTGTTGTGAAACCAAGCTAATGAAATGTGTAAACTTATAATCAGAAAGCCTTGATTAGAGATCCATCTCTGGAACTTTTCATGTACATGAATTTTGGCAAATAAAATAACATCTCTAATGCTCATTTAGTTAGTGTGATATAGTATGTCTACTCCACAGCTTCTATTCATGAGATTTAAATTAGAGAATTTATATTATAACACCTTATAAACATAAATATATAAGATCCTTCCAATGTTGCCTCCATTTACTTTAGAAAGAACTCTCTTCCTTCATGCTTATATATATATATATATGTAAAATATATATTATACATATAATATAATATATAATATAATATATATTATATATAATGCATGGATAATGAATATGTATATATGTATATTATATATATGTATATTATATATGTATATTATATATATATATATATATATTTTTTTTTTAGAGAGAGAGAGACAGAGCACGCACATGAGAGAGCATGACCAGGGGAGGGGCAGAGGGAGAGGGAGAGAGTATCCCAAGCAGGCTCCATGCTCAGTGCAGAGCCCCACACAGGGCTCAATCCCACAACCCTGGGATCATGACCCAAGCTGAAACCAAGAGTCAGACGCTCAAACAACTGAGCTACACAGGCATTCCTCATGCTTATATTTTTAAGCTTTTGAATTGTACTTTAACTGTCTCCTCACTATTTTATAAACTCTTTAGTGTTGTTCATATATTTATGGTACCCAACATAATGCTTAACACACAGAAAAAGCTTAAATAATTTATATGCCTTAATAACGATATAAACACACCTACTAAACTATTACTCATTAATTTGCCATTAGCAATGGTGGTATTTCTCTAATTAGACATGGTAACAGTGATTTTCAGTTAAATTTATTTTGGGGAAAGATGCCTTTTGTGGGGAGAGGGAGATACTTTAAAACTTGAATGTATATAAACAGAATTTAAGAAAGTGTGACCTTGCCCCTCTCTGACAACATGTCGCCTAACAAATACTTCAATTCCAAGCTAAACATAAAGAAATTTCCTCATTGAAAGGCTGAAGATAACCTAAAATTCTACAAATATCTCCTTTCACCTCTTCATTGTGGATAGCATTATGATCATACTCGTAGTTGCTACTATTTATTGATTGCATAACAGGTTCTGACACCTGTACTGATCTTTTATGCATCATATCACTGAATCTTCATAAAAACCCAGGGATAATTATAATCATTCTTATTGCCAAAAATGAGGAAACAGGACCTAGAGAAGTCAATTTGTTTATTTTAACAAAAAATAATGATAAAGCAAGAATTTGTGTCTAAACATGATGAGCAGACATGTTCACAGTTTAATGAGTAATTCAGAATTATTTTTGTAAAGGATTTTTCAGTCTGTTAAATCATAAATTCTAGAAATATCGAGAGAAGTCACCAGATTGGTCTCCCAGCCATACTCAGATTTCTATTTTTTTAAGGTTTGTTTATTAATTTTTGAGACAGAGAGAGAGAAAGAGAGAGAGAGTGCAAGCACAAGTGAGGGAGGGGCAGAGAAAGAGGGAGACAGAGAATCCCAAGCAAGCTTTGCACTGTCAGTGCAGAGCCTGACACAGGGCTTGAACTCACAAACTGGGAGATCATGTAGAAGTAAATACTATACTATAAATTGTACTATGAATTGTAAAAGTACATGCCTGCAAAACCAAGAAGTCTTGCCCAAAGATGTGGATGAAGATAATGTTGCTGTAGTTGGAAGTCTGTCATCACTGTTATCCACACTAACCTGGCCAGTAAGGACCAGATTGAAGACAGTTATATACTGTTTATGAAATATCAGTCAACGAAACTATTATGCAGAAAAGTTTGCCCAGATAGAAACTATAAAGCTATAGAATGTCCTGGAGTTGGGGTGGAGTAGAGGACATAAGTAAGGATTGGCTTTAAAGAAGAAATACAATGAGTTATTTAAGTAAACATGAACATTGAAAGTGTGTCTATTTCTGTTTGCTTTTCAAGTAGTTTTCTTGGTTCCTAAGATGAATTCCAAGAAAATGGTGGCATCTTGAGGATACATCTGATTCACACTTCCTCACTGCTCAAAGAAACCACCTAGAAAATGTACAGTTTGGAGAGTAACATCTTTTGGATTGGAAGGCTGAGACAAGAGCAAGCCAGAAACTCTGAGGGATTTGGCAGTTTAAATGCAGATGAAATCAGACTAAACAGGAGAACAGAATTCTGGCACACAGGATTCTCTTACAAGTAATACCAGGACTTGGAGAAAGAAAGGGCAAACACTAGTCCAAGAAAACCCAAGATGAAGTGAATGAACAAAGTCTTATGAGGACTTAACACCTACAAAAAAATCTCCACTGAGTCCTTCTATTTCCTATGAAGTCAGCAGAGTTTAAGAATACCTGTGGATGGATGCCTGGGTGACTCAGTTAAGTGTCTGACTTCAGCTCAAGTCGTGATCTCACAGTTTGTGGTTTCAAGCCCCACATCAGTCTGTGCTGACAGCTCAGAGCCTGGAGCCTATTTCAGATTCTGTGTCTCTTTCTGTCTCTGCCCCTCCCCACCCCCACACTCAAAAATAAATAAATGTAAAAAAAAAATTAAAAACAAAGAATACCTGTGGCATCACAAAGCAGGGTTCAGGTGACTACAATGATTATGGCTATGATACAAAAGATTATGGCAGAGATACCTGTCAAAGCAAAAACTGTGCCTGGTGACCTTAAACAGGCAGGGAAGACATTTTACTCAAGACTATTGCAATAGGGTAGGGAGGCCAGTCTGAGCTCCTGTTGAAACAAAAAGCAGGAGAGTTTGTAAGAGCTGGGTTGGTGGAAATACAAGGCCATCTGTGTTCATTAATTGGTCTTATCCAAAGGAAAAAATAAACTTCCTCCTGTCTTCATGACAGGAGGTATCTGTACAACTTAGAACAAGGCATCCACTGAAGTTAGGGTTCTTATCCTCCCACAGAGACCAGGAAATAAGTGTTGTCTTGCTTAATGACTACATTCCAAAGCACTGGGTTCCTGGTCTTGGTGAAAGAAATTCCTGGATTATAAAACTGGAGGGAGACTTTTTAAAAAATTTACATCTCAAAGGAGTAAATAATTTACAATTTTACATTTTCTAAAATAAATGCTCTATGAAAAGGGCTTACAGTCTGGAAGTAGCTTGGCTAAAGGTTAGTCAAACTGAGGGAATTAAGTCACAGGTTAAGTCACAGTTTAAAGAATCATTAAAAAAAATAAGATTTATAATATAAAAACAAGAATCCTTCTTTAGTCTAATATGTCAGGTTTTCCTCTTCCGCATTTTCCCCAATGTCGTTTTTCAGTACTCAGCCTTAAGATCGTTTTTCATTTTTTTCTCTGTACAATTTCTTAAGTTGTTATCATCACCCTCCATGACTTTAATTACTGTTTAATGCTGACATTTCCAAACTATGATTTTTATACTCTCAAAAGAAATGCATTTTACTGATTCAAATGGATACATGCACCCTGATGTTTATAGCAGTGCTATGGACAATAGCCAAATTAAGGAAAGAGCCCAAATGGCCATCAACTGGTGAATGGATTATATATATGGGTATATAATGAGCTATTACTCAACCATCAAAAAGAATGAAGTCTTGCCATTTGCAAGGATGTGGATGGCGCTGGAGTGTATTATGCTAAGTGAAATAAGTCAATCAGAGAGAGACAAATACCATATGATTTCACTTATATGTGGAATTTAAAAGACAAAACAGATAAATGTAGGAGAAAGAAAAGAAAAACAGAGTGGGAAGCAAACCATAAGAGAGACTCTTTTTTATTTTTTTTAATTTTACTTTATTTATTTTGAGAGAGAGAGAGAGAGCGAGTACAAGCAAGGGAAAAGCAGAGAGAGAGGGAGAGAGAGAATCCCAAGCAGGCTCTGCATGTCAGCACAGAGCCCAACTCAGGGCTCCATCTCATGAACCATGAGATCATGACCTGAGATGAAATCAAGAGTCAGATGCTTAACTGACTGAGCCACCCAGGTACCCTGAGAAACAAGTAACCATAGAGAACACACTAGCGGGGAGGCAGGCAGGGGGATGAGATAATGGGTGATGATGGGTATTAAAGAGGGCATTTATTGTGATGACCAGTGGGTCCTGTATGTAAGTGATGAATTCTTAAACTCTAATCCTGAAACTATTATGACACTATATGTTAGCTAACTGTAATTTAAATAAAAAACTTTAAACATAAAAACATGCATTTGATTCAAACTTCTATATTTAGTGTCCTTTTTGTCTATTAAAAAAATAAAGAGAGGGGCGCCTGGGTGGCGCAGTCGGTTAAGTGTCCGACTTCAGCCAGGTCGCGATCTCGCGGTCCGTGAGTTCGAGCCCCGCGTCGGGCTCTGGGCTAATGGCTCGGAGCCTGGAGCCTGTTTCCAATTCTGTGTCTCCCTCTCTCTCTGCCCCTCCCCCGTTCATGCTCTGTCTCTCTCTGTCCCAAAAATAAATAAACGTTGAAAAAAAAAATTTAAAAAAAAAAATAAATAAATAAAGAGATATAAAGGGTACTCAAGAATGTAAACAAATGAACAAATAAAAACAAGAATTAAAATAACAAAGGAACCAAGGGTTGCATTAGAAAACTACTCTAAATACAATTGTAGGAGAATATTAAGATGCCATTGTTTCTTAAAAGAGATTTATTATAGAAATTAATTTAAAAAAGTAAACTAGATATAAATTTCCATATTATTCTAATAAAACTGGGTAGAAAGAAAGTAATTAAGGAAGATAAAGGAAATAGTATGTGCCTAAATTATACTCATTAGAATTGGTTTTATAATTAGAGAAGATTTTTAGAGAAAAGAATATATGTATTTTCTTCATTCATAAACAAAGACTAGCATGCTGTATATATTTTTATTTATATTTCTTTTTCCTAACAATATATTCTGAATATCTTTCTATATGACTCTGTAGAGAGACATAAAACGATAAAATAAAAAGACATTAAATGATAAAATGGAAGTACTGATAACTGCATTGACATCTAATTCATTAAAGAGGTAATCAAGAGTTCAATAAAACATGACATGAATTATAAAAATGGGTAATAACTAGAGCTATATTAGAATGTTTTTAAATAATAGAACATATATAATTCTTTGCAGTTGAATTTAAATGTCTCCATTAAATATATGCTGTTTTAGGAAAACATAAATGATCAAATTGACTGAAAGAGATGTAGAAACCTGAACAGTACAATAAAGTCTGAAGAATTTCCTTCAAGTATAAATTGATAAAACTCTTTAAAAGACAACATTGCAATAGCCTTTAAAATTTTTAATTTGTATTTGCATTGGTCTACTACTAGAAACCTTTCTTATATATTTGCAGAAGCATTCAAATATATATTTCAATGATATATCATTGCAACATTTTAAATTAAAAAATACTTCAAAAGTGTGTGAATACTTGCCTTAAAAATCACTACAAATGTTAGAATATAAGCTCCATGTGGGTGTGAATCTTTGGTTTTCTGTCATTTTTCATTATGGCTTTATCAATAAGAGCTGTGTTTGCACATAGCTGGCCCACAACAATATTAAATGCACAAATAAGAGGAATGCTATTCAAGTCATTAGGAATAATAAAATAGATGTTTCAGCATGTTTTGTGAGAAGCATGTATTTATTTTTTCCCATAATTATTGTTTTTTTTTAAATTTATGTTTATTTATTCCGAGAGAGAGAGAGAGAGCATGAGCAGGGGAGGGGCAGAGAAAGGGAGACACAGAATCTGAAGAAGATTCCAGGCTCTGAGCTGTTAGCACAGAGCCCAAGATCATGACCTGAGCCAAAGTCGGACACTTAACCAACTGAGCCATCCAGTTGCCCTGCCACAATTATTGTTTTTTTTTAAATGTTTATTAACTTTTGAGACAGAGAGAGAGAGAGAGAGAGAGAGAGAAGAAGTTGGGGAGGGGCAGAGAGCGAGGGAGACACAGAATCCTAAGCAGGCTCCAGGCTCCAAGCTATTAGCCCAGTGCCCAACACAGGTCTTGAACTCACCGAGGGCAAGATCATGACCTGAGCCAAAGTCGGATGCTTAACTGACTGAGCCACATAGACACCCTCACAATTATTGTTTTAAAGGTCATTCTAATACACCAGAGGCAAAAGCTATAAACAAAAACAGTCATTGGGGCACCTGGGTGGCTCAGTCAGTTAAGTTCCAACTCTTGATTTCAGTTCAGGTCATGATCTCATGGATCAAGCCCCCATTGGGTTCTATGTTGACAGCACAGAGCCTGCTTGGGATTCTGTCTCTCCTCTCTCTCTCTCTGTCCCTTCCTCACTTGTGCATGCACACACGTGCTCTCCTTCCCTCTCTCTCTGTCAAAATAAATAAACACGAAAAAAAAGAGATATAAATGGCAAACAAAATAAATAAATAAATAAATAAATAGGAAACAAGCTTGTGTAAAAACTTTCCTATTTATTAATAATCAAATAAATGCTATTCAATAAATTGACATTATAGATTTGTGAATTAAGGGATCAGAGGGAATATGTGAATTCTGGCTCTATCACTTACTACTTAGACATGTTTATTAACTTATTTATTCCTTCTCTGCATTTTGTTGTAAAGTAAGGCAATGTTACTTATCTCAGAGTGATGTTAATTAAAGATCAAATGTCAAATAGAATTTCAGGGATGTCGGGCAAGATGGCGGCTTAGGAGGACGCTGGGCTCACCGCACGTCCTGCTGATCACTTAGATTCCATCTACATCTGCCTAAATAACCCAGAAAACCGCCAGAGGATTAGCAGAACGGAGTCGCCGGAGCCAAACGCAGACGAGAGGCCCACGGAAGAGGGTAGGAAGGGCGGCGAGGCGGTGCGCGCTCCACGGACTGGCGGGAGGGAGCCGGGGCGGAGGGGCGGCTCGCCGGCCAAGCACAGCCACCGAGTCTGGCTTGCAAAAGCGGAGGGGCCTGACGGACTGTGTTCCCACAACAAGCGCGACTTAGCGTCTGGGAGGTCATAAGTTAACAGCTCGGCTCGGAAAGCGGGAAGGCTGGAGGACAAAGGGAGGGAGAGCTGCTGAGCCCCCTGACAACAGAGCTCAGTTTGGTGGGGAACAAAGGCGCTCGCCAGCGCCATCTCCCCCACCCATCCCCCAGCCGAAATCCCAAAGAGAACCTGTTCCTGCCGGGGAACTTGCTCGCTCCGCGCAAACACCCAACTCTGCGCTTCGGCGGAGCCAAACCTCCGGCAGCGGATCTGACTCCCTCCCGCTGCCACAAGGCCCCTCCTGAAGTGGATCACCTAAGGAGAAGCGATCTAAGCCTGCCCCTCCTGCCCCCGAGCACCTTGCCTACCCACCCCAGCTAATACGCCAGATCCCCAGCATCACAAGCCTGGCAGGGTGCAAGTAGCCCAGACGAGCCACACCACCCCACAGTGAATCCCGCCCCTAGGAGAGGGGAAGAGAAGGCACACACCAGTCTCACCGTGGCCCCAGCGGTGGGCTGGGGACAGACATCAGGTCTGACTGCGGCCCCGCCCACCAACTCCAGTTATACACTACAGCACAGGGGAAGTGCCCTGCAGGTCCGCACCACTCCAGGGACTATCCAAAATGACCAAGCGGAAGAACTCCCCTCAGAAGAATCTCCAGGAAATAACAACAGCTAATGAGCTGATCAAAAAGGATTTAAATAATATAACAGAAAGTGAATTTAGAATAATAGTCATAAAATTAATCGCTGGGCTTGAAAACAGTATACAGGACAGCAGAGAATCTCTTGCTACAGAGATCAAGGGACTAAGGAACAGTCACGAGGAGCTGAAAAACGCTTTAAACGAAATGCATAACAAAATGGAAACCACCACAGCTCGGCTTGAAGAGGCAGAGGAGAGAATAGGTGAACTAGAAGATAAAGTTATGGAAAAAGAGGAAGCTGAGAAAAAGAGAGATAAAAAAATCCAGGAGTATGAGGGGAAAATTAGAGAATTAAGTGATACACTAAAAAGAAATAATATACGCATAATTGGTATCCCAGAGGAGGAAGAGAGAGGGAAAGGTGCTGAAGGGGTACTTGAAGAAATCATAGCTGAGAACTTCCCTGAACTGGGGAAGGAAAAAGGCATTGAAATCCAAGAGGCACAGAGAACTCCCTTCAGACGTAACTTGAATCGATCTTCTGCACGACATATCATAGTGAAACTGGCAAAATACAAGGATAAAGAGAAAATTCTGAAAGCAGCAAGGGGTAAACGTGCCCTCACATATAAAGGGAGACCTATAAGACTCGTGACTGATCTCTCTTTTGAAACTTGGCAGGCCAGAAAGAATTGGCACGAGATTTTCAGGGTGCTAGACAGAAAAAATATGCAGCCGAGAATCCTTTATCCAGCAAGTCTGTCATTTAGAATAGAAGGAGAGATAAAGGTCTTCCCAAACAAACAAAAACTGAAGGAATTTGTCACCACTAAACCAGCCCTACAAGAGATCCTAAGGGGGACCCTGTGAGACAAAGTCCCAGAGACATCACTACAAGCATAAAACATACAGACATCACAATGACTCTAAACCCGTATCTTTCTATAATAACACTGAATGTAAATGGATTAAATGCGCCAACCAAAAGACATAGGGTATCAGAATGGATAAAAAAACAAGACCCATCTATTTGCTGTCTACAAGAGACTCATTTTAGACCTGAGGACACCTTTAGATTGAGAGTGAGGGGATGGAGAACTATTTATCATGCGACTGGAAGCCAAAAGAAAGCTGGAGTAGCCATACTTATATCAGACAAACTAGACTTTAAATTAAAGGCTGTAACAAGAGATGAAGAAGGACATTATATAATAGTTACAGGGTCTATCCATCAGGAAGAGCTAACAATTATAAATGTCTATGCACCGAATACCGGAGCCCCCAAATATATAAAACAATTACTCATAAACATAAGCAACCTTATTGATAAGAATGTGGTAATTGCAGGGGACTTTAATACACCACTTACAGAAATAGATAGATCATCTAGACACACGGTCAATAAAGAAACAAGGGCCCTGAATGAGACATTGGATCAGATGGACTTGACAGATATATTTAGAACTCTGCATCCCAAAGCAACAGAATATACTTTCTTCTCGAGTGCACATGGAACATTCTCCAAGATAGATCATATACTGGGTCACAAAACAGCCCTTCATAAGTTTACAAGAATTGAAATTATACCATGCTTACTTTCAGACCACAATGCTATGAAGCTTGAAATCAACCACAGAAAAAAGTCTGGAAAACCTCCAAAAGCATGGAGGTTAAAGAACACCCTACTAACGAATGAGTGGGTCAACCAGGCAATTAGAGAAGAAATTAAAAAATATATGGAAACAAATGAAAATGAAAATACAACAATCCAAACGCTTTGGGACGCAGCAAAGGCAGTCCTGAGAGGAAAATACATTGCAATCCAGGCCTATCTCAAGAAACAAGAAAAATCCCAAATACAAAATCTAACAGCACACCTAAAGGAACTAGAAGCAGAACAGCAAAGGCAGCCTAAGCCCAGCAGAAGAAGAGAAATAATAAAGATCAGGGCAGAAATAAACAATATAGAAACTAAAAAAACTGTAGAGCAGATCAACGAAACCAAGAGTTGGTTTTTTGAAAAAATAAACAAAATTGACAAACCTCTAGCCAGGCTTCTCAAAAAGAAAAGGGAGATGACCCAAATAGATAAAATCATGAATGAAAATGGAATTATTACAACCAATCCCTCAGAGATACAAACAATTATCAGGGAATACTATGAAAAATTATATGCCAACAAACTGGACAACCTGGAAGAAATGGACAAATTCCTGAACAACCACACTCTTCCAAAACTCAATCAGGAGGAAATAGAAAGCTTGAACAGACCCATAACCAGCGAAGAAATTGAATCGGTTATCAAAAATCTCCCAACAAATAAGAGTCCAGGACCAGATGGCTTCCCAGGGGAGTTCTACCAGACGTTTAAAGCAGAGATAATACC
This sequence comes from Prionailurus viverrinus, assembly GCF_022837055.1. Lineage (NCBI taxonomy): Eukaryota > Metazoa > Chordata > Mammalia > Carnivora > Felidae > Prionailurus > Prionailurus viverrinus. Next base: position 104,183,687 of record NC_062565.1, read on the forward strand.
TATCCTTCTCAAGCTATTCCAAGAAATAGAAAGGGAAGGAAAACTTCCAGACTCATTCTATGAAGCCAGTATTACTTTGATTCCTAAACCAGACAGAGACCCAGTAAAAAAAGAGAACTACAGGCCAATATCCCTGATGAATATGGATGCAAAAATTCTCAATAAGGTACTAGCAAATCGAATTCAACGGCATATAAAAAGAATTATTCACCATGATCAAGTGGGATTCATTCCTGGGATGCAGGGCTGGTTCAACATTCGCAAATCAATCAACGTGATACATCACATTAACAAAAAAAGAGAGAAGAACCATATGATCCTGTCAATCGATGCAGAAAAGGCCTTCGACAAAATCCAGCACCCTTTCTTAATAAAAACCCTTGAGAAAGTCGGGATAGAAGGAACATACTTAAAGATCATAAAAGCCATTTATGAAAAGCCCACAGCTAACATCATCCTCAACGGGGAAAAACTGAGAGCTTTTTCCCTGAGATCAGGAACACGACAAGGATGCCCACTCTCACCGCTGCTGTTTAACATAGTGCTGGAAGTTCTAGCATCAGCAATCAGACAACAAAAGGAAATCAAAGGCATCAAAATTGGCAAAGATGAAGTCAAGCTTTCGCTTTTTGCAGATGACATGATATTATACATGGAAAATCCGATAGACTCCACCAAAAGTCTGCTAGAACTGATACAGGAATTCAGCAAAGTTGCAGGCTACAAAATCAATGTACAGAAATCAGTTGCATTCTTATACACTAACAATGAAGCAACAGAAAGACAAATAAAGAAACTGATCCCATTCACAATTGCACCAAGAAACATAAAATACCTAGGAATAAATCTAACCAAAGATGTAAAGGATCTGTATGCTGAAAATTATAGAAAGCTTATGAAGGAAATTGAAGAAGATTTAAAGAAATGGAAAGACATTCCCTGCTCATGGATTGGAAAAATAAATATTGTCAAAATGTCAATACTACCCAAAGCTATCTACACATTCAATGCAATCCCAATCAAAATTGCACCAGCATTCTTCTTGAAACTAGAACAAGCAATCCTAAAATTCATATGGAACCACAAAAGGCCCCGAATAGCCAAAGGAATTTTGAAGAAGAAGACCAAAGCAGGAGGCATCACAATCCCAGACTTTAGCCTCTACTACAAAGCTGTCATCATCAAGACAGCATGGTATTGGCACCAAAACAGACACATAGACCAATGGAATAGAATAGAAACCCCAGAACTAGACCCACAAACGTATGGCCAACTCATCTTTGACAAAGCAGGAAAGAACATCCAATGGAAAAAAGACAGCCTCTTTAACAAATGGTGCTGGGAGAACTGGACAGCAACATGCAGAAGGTTGAAACTAGACCACTTTCTCACACCATTCACAAAAATAAACTCAAAATGGATAAAGGACCTAAATGTGAGACAGGAAACCATCAAAACCTTAGAGGAGAAAGCAGGAAAAGACCTCTCTGACCTCAGCCGTAGCAATCTCTTACTGGACACATCCCCAAAGGCAAGGGAATTAAAAGCAAAAGTGAATTACTGGGACCTTATGAAGATAAAAAGCTTCTGCACAGCCAAGGAAACAACCAACAAAACTAAAAGGCAACCAACGGAATGGGAAAAGATATTCGCAAATGACATATCGGACAAAGGGCTAGTATCCAAAATCTATAAAGAGCTCACCAAACTCCACACCCGAAAAACAAATAACCCAGTGAAGAAATGGGCAGAAAACATGAATAGACACTTCTCTAAAGAAGACATCCGGATGGCCAACAGGCACATGAAAAGATGTTCAGCGTCGCTCCTTATCAGGGAAATACAAATCAAAACCACACTCAGGTATCACCTCACGCCAGTCAGAGTGGCCAAAATGAACAAATCCGGAGACTATAGATGCTGGAGAGGATGTGGAGAAACGGGAACCCTCTTGCACTGTTGGTGGAAATGCAAATTGGTGCAGCCGCTCTGGAAAGCAGTGTGGAGGTTCCTCAGAAAATTAAAAATAGACCTACCCTATGACCCAGCAATAGCACTGCTAGGAATTTATCCAAGGGATACAGGAGCGCTGATGCATAGGGCCACGTGTACCCCAATGTTCATAGCAGCACTCTCAACAATAGCCAAATTATGGAAAGAGCCTAAATGTCCATCAACTGATGAATGGATAAAGAAATTGTGGTTTATATACACAATGGAATATTACGTGGCAATGAGAAAAAATGAAATATGGCCTTTCGTAGCAACGTGGATGGAACTGGAGAGTGTGATGCTAAGTGAAATAAGCCATACAGAGAAAGACAGATACCATATGGTTTCACTCTTATGTGGATCCTGAGAAACTTAACAGGAACCCATGGGGGAGGGGAAGGAAAAAAAAAAAAAAAGAGGTTAGAATGGGAGAGAGCCAAAGCATAAGAGACTTAAAAACTGAGAACAAACTGAGGGTTGATGGGGGGTGGGAGGGAGGAGAGGGTGGGTGATGGGTATTGAGGAGGGCACCTTTTGGGATGAGCACTGGGTGTTGTATGGAAACCAATTTGTCAATAAATTTCATAAAAAAAAAAAAAAAAAAAAAAAAAAGTGTTAAATAAATAAAATTATATGGCCTAATAAGTTTGGAGAAAATGAAGAGGTATAAAATGTAAGTGGTTTTCTTTCATGTTCCCCATGCTTTTAGGAAGTTACCATGCCTTGAATTGCCAATGAGGGAATAAAGTGCACCACATTTATACAACATAAAAAAAAAAAAAAAATAAAAAAAAAAAAATAAAGATCAAATGTCAAAAGCAATAATATACCAAAGTTCTACTTTTACCTCAGTAAGTAGTGTAGGCCTTTGAATATCTAAATAATGTAGCAACTAGTGGAATGAAATTTCTTGGCTTTGAAGACCTCAAGCAATATCAGTGATCTTTGATTGGTTTTTATCTTATTTAATTAGTGTAACAACATAGGTAATGAAGCAAGACTTCCCTTGCATTATTTGCTAATAGTATATGTAAGCATTTTATAGATTTCATTATGTGACTTTGTTAGAATTCTAAAGTTGGCTAAAGTTACATCCTACACTTACTATTATAAATAAAATACTATAGTAAATAATGATTTTTGTAATATGTATAAACTTCATCAAAAAAATAAAGTTAAGAATCTTAGAAAAATGCTTTTAGCCCAATGTCAAAAAAAGAACATTAAAAATTCTTTACAAATGTATATAATATTGCAAGATAGCACAATAGAAAATTAGATTTTATTATAATATTAAACATTTATAATAGGCGCATTAACATTCTTACTCCTAAAAAGTTAACCTTTATGAATTCTATTTCATTTTTATTTCTCAAATTTCATTTACATTATGAGTCTCCCAACAAGTCTTGTATAAGGATTCTTTACATCTTTTGCGGGTGAATTAAAAACAGGTTACCAACTCTGCCATGTTAAAATTTCATTAAAACTCTAATGTCATATGCAACAATAACTAATTGTCTATATCCAGACACAAGAGAAAAGAGAAGAAAATCCTGTAAAAGAAAATACTCCTATTTTGTGCTAATGAAATGTTAAAACAGGAGACTTTACAAATGGCTCCAAGATATCTCCTTATAGTTTGGCATTATAGTAACTAAAAATTTATTTTTTATTGTTTTAATGTGTGGATTCCAAGAGGTGGCGTTGGTCATTCCACAGTGGGTAAACTGTCTATAACTTTTCTGGGTCACATCAGATTTAGGCTTTTTGGCTTACTGCTCACTACTCAGTGCACTTTTATTCACAAGCTTAAAGTGTCATGTCTGCAAAAATTGATAATGTATATTCCTTTTTCATATGTCTGGTTGAAGGCTTTGTAGCAGTAAAGTTTGATACAATTATGGAAAATGTGCATGCCTAGAGCATATGAAAGGAAAAGTAAGTAAATGAGTGAGAACAACCTGATTATTTATAAAATAATCAGAGCACATGCATGTATATATACAAATGGATACATCATTTGTTCAAGATAAGTTTTCATGATAAATTGTATTTATTTGTAAGAGTTCAATATTTTAAGAAATTTGGGGTGTTTCCTTTTTCTTAAAACTAGTTTTCTTACTGTTTAAGATGAACAAAATGTAATTATCAATTGCTACACAGTAAATTAAGCAAATAACTATTTTAAGATTTAAGAATAATCTGATCCTTGCTCTATCTCCTTCAGGGAATTTTTTTTTATAATGTTTATTTATCTTTTGACAGACAGGGCACCAGTGGGGGAGGAGCAGAGAGAAAGGGAGACACAGAATATGAAGCAGGCTCCAGGCTCTGAGCTGTCAGCACAGAGCCCGATGTGGAGCTTGAACCCATGAACTAAGAGAGCATGACTTGAGCTAAAGTTGTTGGATGCTTAACCGACTGAGCCACCCAGGCACCCCCGGGGATTCATTAAAATTCAAACTGAAATTGTGGTACCTTTTTAGATAGAAGCATATTAAGATATGACTCTGAGATTTAGGAAACAAATCAAAGGGTCCCTGCATTAAAAGTTTCTGTATTATACCATTTTGTTTAATTATTTTAAATAAAAAGAATTCAGTGTAGCAGTCAAGTTCATGGGGTGTATAGTCAGATTACTCCAATATGAAATATATGACCTTGAGCACGTTATTCTTTGTGCTTCAGTTTTCTGACATATTAATTGAAGATAATAATATCTCTCATTTTAGGTGTTTACACATGTTAAATGAGTAAATATATCCATGGAGCATCTGGGTGGCTCAGTCAGTTGAGCATCCAACTCATGATTTTGGCTCAGGTTATGATCTCATGGTTCCTGGAATCAAGCCTATATCAATTCTCTCTCACTGTCTCTCTCTCAATAAATAAATAAAACATTTTTAAAAATGAGTACATATATCTAAAGCACTAAAAACAGTGGCACAATGAAATGCTCTAGGCCACTATCTACCTCTAAGTGTCATGTTGCATTAATTTTTACTTTTTACATGAAACCAAGAGGAAAAAAGGTGGGTTTTTTTAGCGTACCTAATTGGAATATGAATTTAATGAGGTTTGATTATCATTTACATCAACAATCCCTTCAAAAAGTAATCAAAATTTAATACTAAGTGACTCAATTCATGATAGAAAAAAGTTAAATTATAATGTAATTAAGAAAAAGTACTTCTTATTAATGGAATGGAATACAGCTGTTTGCTTTCATGGAAAATAATTATTTTCCCCTTATTGCTTTTAGTGAGTGAGTGTATTTCTTAACAGGCCAAAGATTTGTTTGGTTTTTATTAGGAAAATAAACCATTTTCACAATTTTACCTCACTTATAAATTTATCATTCATAATTTTGCCATTTTTTTGGTGGATTTGTGATAAGAGTTATATAAGCAGGGAAGTTTTGCTGCTATTATCACTAATACAAAAGTTAGACTCCACGTCAGGCTCTGTGCTGACAGCTCCGAGCCTGGAGCCTGCTTTGGATTCTGTGTCTCCCTCTCTCTCTGACCCTCCCCCATTCATGCTCTGTCTCTCTCTGACTCAAAAACATATAAACATTAAAAAATTTTTTTTAAACATAAGGGGTGCTTGGGTGGCTCAGTCGGTTGAGCCTCTGACTTTGGCTCAGGTCATGACCTCACGGTCTGTGAGTTCAAGCCCCATGTTGGGCTCTGTGCTGGCAGCTTAGAGCCTGGAGCCTGCTTAGGATTTTGTGTCTCCCTCTCTCTCTGACCCTCCCCCGTTTGTGCTCTGTCTCTCTCTGTCTCAAAAATAAATAAACATTACAAAAAATTTTAAAAAGAAAACAAAAACAAAAGTTAAGTTACATAAACATTAAGAACAATACACTAAGTAATAGTTAACTTCAAGTAAAAATAAGACTAGAATTTTGATTCTCTGACTGGCATTTCTAGAAATGATTTTATAATATGACTTTCTCATTGCTTTCAGGCCTATAGAGTAGTATTAATAAACACATTTTTTATTATATGATAAAAATTACTAGGGATCTCCATACCACCAGCTCTATAGGTAATTACTAGAGCTTTCAAGAAGTCAAACCCACCACTCATTTTAAATATTGTATAACTACATAAAATAGATATAAACCTCATCTGTTAATCAGGATGAGGACAGTGCTTCTAAGAGAAAAATAACCATTCTTTTAGAAAGTAGCTTAATATTTAACCTGTGATACTTAGGTTTTTTCTATCTTTTGAAAGCACTGTGAAGATTATAAAAGACTTTACAACTCTTATTTTTAGTCTATATTGCACACAATCTTTTCTTTAAAAAACTATTAAGGTAGTTTTCATAATATTTAAGGATTATGAAAATGCTTCCAGATATTGATAGGTAAGATAGCAGATTTATACCAATCAAACATTATTAGGCATATACAATTGTAAGCTTTATAAAAGATACAAATATGGTTAAACATATGGAAATCATACAAAAATAACTACTATTTGAACATACACAAATTATACCTATAACCATATTTTAACAGTAGCGATTTTTTTCCTGGTGATCCATGGTTAAATTATATAGTTCAGCTATAGACATTAAATTTCTGTGTGTAAGTCCATCCTTACATGTTGAGAAATTATTCAAATTCAATTATCTGGACAATAAGTGTTGGATTGTTTAAGCCAGTATAAAAAATTAACAAGTAAAGCTTTTGTAAGTTTCAAGACAGTTGAAAATATTATGGTTTTAATAATATAAGCATATAATTTATGCTAAATGGGTGCTAAGATTATGATTGGGATTCTAAAATAATGGTATGCATATCCCTATATTGTCTTTAGCTATGGCAACAGAGATAGAGGGTCAAAGGTAAAATGCAGCATGTTGCTTCCTAGAATTGTAATTTTATTCCAAGAGTTAGAGGAACAAATACATTATTTTATATAAAAATAAACATGAATATATTACTCAGTAAAATTCAAAAATTAGCATTAAATTTTAGAATAAAACATTTTTGCAACTTTATAGTATAACTGGCCAGTTCTGGCCATATTTCTGATTTTCAGGAGACTATTTTTGCTCTTTTTTTTTTTTTAATTTTAGAGTGAGAGAGAGAGAGTAAGCATGGGAGAGGGGCACAGGGAAAGACAGACTCTTAAGCAGGCTCCAGGCTCAGTATGAAGCCCAATGTAAGGCTCCACCTAATGACCGTGGGATCATGACCTCAGCCAAAATCAAGAGTCTAACATTCAACCAGCTGAGCCACCCAGGTGCCTCTGTTGCTTATTATTAAACTATCTGGTGAGACCATTTAAGAAGTATTAGATTAATTACTTCTGTCTCAGTTCTTGACAGAATACTTGCATGTTTTTATCAGGCCATCATTCTTTCTGGATGATTTTATGACTAAACTTTTATTAGTGTACTTCTTTAATAAATACACATATGCTGTCATTAACCAGATTAGGAAGTCAGTAATGAAAAAGACCCACTTCTTGTCCCCAAGGTGGCTCATAATCAAGAAATCAAATCTACAAAAATTATCAGCTACAATGCTACAACATGGATGAAGCTTGAGGACGTTATACTAAGTAAAATAAGCTAGTCACGTACGCACGCGCGCGCACACACACACACACACACACACACACAAATACTGTATGATTCTACTTACATGACACATAAACCCAAAATCATAAAGACAGAAAGTAGAATGGTGGCTGCCAGGGGCGCCTGGGTGGCACAGTCAGTTAAGCGTCCAACTTCAGCCAGGTCACCATCTCGCGGTCCGTGAGTTCGAGCCCCGCGTCAGGCTCTGGGCTGATGGCTCAGAGCCTGGAGCCTGTTTCCGATTCTGTGTCTCCCTCTCTCTCTGACCCTCCCCCGTTCATGCTCTGTCTCTCTCTGTCCCAAAAATAAATAAACATTGAAAAAAAAATTAAAAAAAAAAAAAGAATGGTGGCTGCCAAAGGCTGGGGGAGGGGAAAATAAGGAGTTAGGGTTTATGGAATAGAGAATTTCAGTTCTATAAGATGAAAAGAATGATGGAGATGGATGGTGGTGATGGTTCCACAACAATATGAATGTATTTAATACCACTAACCTGTGCACTTAAGCACGGCTCATATGGTAAATGTTGTGTTTTGTATTTAACAACACACACACACAAATTAAGCTATTATCTACTTTAAAAATGTATCTTCTTTTAATGGCTTAGCTTATAAATTCGAGTGAAAACACATCTAAAGAAGATAAATTATTTAACAGATTGTATTAAATGATTCACTTATAAATATTCATAATACAATTTGCACAATATTTGGGATTTTCTGTCACCTGGTATAGTAGATAGAGATTTTGCACTGCGAAAAGTGTAAGCGCTCTGAGATTCTACTATTAACTTCTATGTTCTTAATTATTAGAAAACTTTTTAAAGGATTTCTTGAATACCTGAAAAATAAATGAATATTGTGGCATTAGTTAGAATGAGATACATGAAAGTTTGCTGCCCTCTGTTATAGGTTTTCTCTTAGTAGATAAGTGTTCTTAGAGTCTGTAACTTTTATTTCACCATATACATCCTCTTGAGCCTAGAATTTGATATTCTCTGAAAGTGTATTTTTCTTATTCAAGAATTTCTGGCATTTTCTAAAAAAAAAAAAAGAATTTCTAGCATTTTCTGATCAGGATTTTAGTGACTTTCTACCAGAAATTTAATTAACTCAATGTATTTTCTCCAGTGTGTCATCAATACTACAACTAAATAAGTAGAGATTTACCAGGCAATTATCTTTTCTGTTCTTAAAAAAATAGCTTCCATGTAAATAAGTGTTCTGGGTTTCTGCTAATTCCACATAAATATAAAAATTCTCTACCTTGAGAATAATTAGTTGAATTAAATTATATAACCATGGCCAAATATGTTATTGTTTAAATTGCAAAACAATTCTCTTTGATTCACAATCAGACTTAATAGTTTTTTTAAAGTAAATCTTAAGTGTAATCACATATTTTAAAAATAGCAACTTTTACAGATGAAAGAGTGGAGACTTTCACTTCTGGAGAGATGGATTAGTCATACTGCTGCTTATTCCTCCAGCTAAATACAACAAAAATTCCTGCACATGACTACAGAACACGCACAAGACTCTGAATGGGAGATAAAATAAGTCCCACAAGCTAGGAAACTCAGAATTCAAATAACAACATGGTGGTGATTCCCCTGGGATTCTTTTTTTTCTTTTTTTGCCTCATGGCCTGGAGCTAAAGAAGCTGAAAATCAAAAAAACATCAATGGGCACAGACAAAAACAAACAAAGAAACAAACACTCCAACAAAAGTCTGCTTTTTCTAACCATAGAACCAAGAATGGGCAGTATAAGAGAGAAAAATTTTAATCACCACTCTACTCCAGCCAAACACGAGAAAAACTGCTCCACCCACCCATCCATGCCAAATGAGCTGGGAGCCTAGACTTCCATGCTGCCAAGTTATAAGGAGGCAAGCCTATCCTCACACTATGATGGTGTCAGAGATGGAACCACAACTTTTAATCCCAGAAGGCAATAAAGAAGCTTCACTCAAAGCATAGTGACAGTGGAGACCACATGGGCAGTCAGGACTTCTACCTTTACCTGGAAGTAACAAGATGCTCTTCTTCATTAAAAAGATGTTAAAACAGGCCTGGTGGAGAGTCATGGTTTTTACCACCAGTAACAAAAATGAGGCTACTTCTTGCCTTTTGGCCCCCATGGTGTCAGTGAAGACCACCTGAGGAGAAATTATTAGCTATTTCTTTTTCTATTAGCCAAGGAAGAATTAGTGGAGTTCTAAGGGAAAGCCAAAAATTGCACCTCCACCCAATGGTAACAAGAAGCCCCCCACTCCCTTCAGGTGTCAACAGAAATTGATGGGGGAATCTGGATCTTCCACTCCTGCCTGGCAGGGACTAGAAAGTCCTTTTCCTTTCTGTGCTGGAGTGGTGTTGGAGGAAGTGAGCTCAAATGCAAGGTACAAATAACATCCAGAGTCTTAGATCATAATACTTAAAATGTCTAGCTTTCAATAGAAAATTGCGTTATGTCAAAAACCAGGAA